>NW_028280929.1:35000-95000 GCF_059751285.1 Brachycentrus maculatus
TCTATAGATGCTGACTTCGTGGATATTATGCACACAGGAATGGGAAGTTTTGGCGTTGATGAGTCAAACGGTGAGGGTTGTTAATTTTTCAAAACATACTCGTATATTTCAATCATATATATTATTATTAGTTCAATCAACGCTTTGTCTACCAGGGTTTTTTGGGTTACTATGCGATATCTCAGTCATGAATGGGTACCCGAACAAGCAATGAAAATTGTCACACACACTGATAAACATAAAATTAATAAATAAATGAATATAAGAAACATCTCTTACCTCCTATTCATTCTTCAACGTCCCAAGGACTCTAAAATTTAGACTGAGCTTCACGTACGCACCGAAACACGGGTAACAATAGATTTTAAGAAATAATGGTTTTTACCAAGTAAATCTGTAATTGTCCGCCTCCATGGATTGCTTCTTTCATCTTTCTAGGACACGTGGACTTCTTTGTGAATGGAGGACGCCATCAGTCAAAATCAATCGAACCAATGTCTCATCATTTGAAATCCATTTTATACTACGCAGAATCCGTCTTGCACCCACAAAACTTCATGGCAGTGAAATGTCCCGACTGGGAGGCCTTCCAGAAAGGAGACTGCATCTACAATGAACGGCAGTATATGGGATATGGGACATCTCCAGAGGCTCGAGGGTTATTCTTCCTCAGGACGAAACGAACCTCTTTATATGGCCTAGGGGAAGAAGGCACCCTACCCGACCGTCCTTGGAATAATACTATTATTGGCGACGACTAATGTATTGTTATTAATAAAACCACATCCTATTTATTAGGTTAAGTAATATAAGTTTTGTACTGACATTTCTTGGAGGAACTGTTTTATTTAATAAAATTACCATTTTAAAATTTTTCCACTATGTGAATTTAAGCAATATTCAAATTAATTTTTGACATCTCATCAAAGATGAAGAAGAATATGGAAGTCTGGGCATTTACGGGGCTGACGACCGTCACAGGCTTGTTTAAGAGATCACTTTACACATGTGAAACATTCACCAATTCTACCCATTATTGACAACCACACTACTCAAATTCTTAGAAGTTCTATATATATATGAACCAATTTTGAAACATTATTCTTGAATCATTTGAACTTCACTAGAGACATATGTCGGTGAGATGAAAAGAAGCTTTTTATTGAGCAGAAACTCTTTTATTTGTATGTAAGTTCCGAATCCTGGATTATTATCACACACATGAGAAACGCCAGAAAATATCATTTTGGAGATAATCCAGATTTGTGAGCAAGTATTTGCACACACTCAAAATGTTGTAATTAAATAATATCAATTAAATTCATTTACAAAATCCATATCTAACAAAAAATTTTGTCAAATCATGTCTCAAAACTTTACCATAACTTACATATATTAATATAATACAATATATACTTAAACTCATTTTGTCAGAAGAATTATATGAAATCATGGTACATATTCGACTCCTGCTTTGTTGTGCATATAACAGTCTGATGAATGAAAATGCATATGTTTGCAAATTCATGACAACAATTTCTTATTTTATTTATATAAAATGCCTTTTTTTAAATAATACATTGTATTTACAATTTTTACAACTAAGAAATACACTTTGGTCTGTTTTTTTGCGAATCTTTTTTATGCGATTTTGAAGTTATGCGATTTTCAAATGAAATGGAACCTATCCGTTCAACCAACCTTACGTTTGTAAAAAAATCAATTATTTTTTATCTGATATAACATAAAAAATCTAAAATTTAGACTAGTGCAGGTTACAACCGTTAAAGTGTGATTGTGTCACTGGCACAAAGTTAATCTCAAATCTTACATCATATTTAAGAGAACCTTTATTGGAAAAAAAAACGAAAAATCACTTGTAATTTGGATGGAAGATTTATCTCAAACGCGATATAATATGTGGATATTTAATTTAGGAAAAAACTCTGCTGTTTTTATTTTTATTTTTAAACTTTTTGATGCGATTTTCGCTACATTCTATCATTTCGATTTGAAGTTAAGTGGTTTTTAAAAATAATGGATCTTATCATCCAGTTTTTTATGAGTATACTTCAAGTCTTTTTTTATGTGAATTTTTTATGCGACTCTTGTGGAACGTATCTATCGCATAAAAAAGAGACCCAAGTGTTTTTATTTAAAAAATTATTTGAAAGAAATTTATTTATGACATGAATCACAATCAATTAAAACAATCAAATATGACATGGGCGAATACATATACACGTACGGTGTTTAAAAACACTTGTCACAGTAGATTTTAAGAAATAGTGGTATTTACTTTAATTAAAACTAGATAATATGTTAAAAGAATAAATAAAATAAGGTAGGTTAAATTGTATTGATAAAAAGACGTTGTGAAAACAAAGTTAATTAATTGTATAAAGCTTATTAAATGTGCCAAAGTATCTGCGGAAAACATTGAAAATTTGATTCAACCGTTTGTTATCCATTTCAGCTGGCATTAATCCCAAGAAAATTCACATCATCGGGATGAGCCTTGGATCTCAAACAGCTTCATTTGCCGGAAGGACATTTGACTCCCTGACAGGAACAAAATTAGGGAGGATCTCGGGACTGGATCCAGCCGGACCATGCTACTATAATGGTACTCCAGATATAAGTCTCTCTTCTATAGATGCTGACTTCGTGGATATTATACACACAGGAATGGGAGGCTTAGGCATCGATGACTTCAAAGGTCAGGGCTAATTTTTATCATATCGTAGTCATACAGGAGAAAGTGACCAAGTGCAATTTTTACAAAAACGTGATCATTGACTATTTTATATCTTTTCATTCAAACCCTTATCCGCACCGTATGGTGCATAGGGCACTGTATCGTATAAACGCAGTGTTATCTTGATCGTTAACACATGAAGGAAAGGTGATCAGCCCTCCGCTTCAGATACCAGTCCAGGGTTATATTGAATGAATATTACAGTGAAAAAATTAATAATATTTTTTGACGCCCGCTGGGAATCGAACCCGGGACCTCCAGTACGGTAGCTGAGCGTGCTGACCATTACACTACAGAGGCAGACCAAAATATTGATATCTTTGAAAATTGATATCTTTACGTATTAAATAAGTCTAAACGTTCAAAAGCATTGGCTAATATGTGAAGCCGAGGCATCGGAGAGAACATGGAATAGTTTGCATTATGTACAAATACAGGGAATATAGATTTTTGCCTAGTACCTCTTCGACGCACGCTAAGCTTTTTTTGATTAAGGAGATCAGGGCTGTCAAAAAAAAATTAAGAATTTTATATAACAGGACCAAATCAGTAATTTCCTTTCTATCACTAAGATTTGTTAATTTCAGCCGCTCAACTCAACAATGGGTATATTTAGTTTAAAATGAATGTATATAAGGAACTTGTGTTCTACTCTCTCTACGCTGTCAGCGTGTATACCGTAATAAGGAGACCAGACTGTGGAGCCGTATTCCAACTGACTTCTAATTAAGACAACACACAGGGACTTCAATGCATCAAAAGATTTAAAATCCCTTGTTGCCCTAATCACAAAACCGAGAGTTTTAGAAGCTTTGACTATATGGATTGCTCCTGCCTTCTTTCCAGGACACGTGGACTTCTTTGTGAATGGGGGACGCCATCAGTCAAAATCAATCGAACAAGTGTCTCATCATTTGAAATCCAATATTTACTACGCAGAATCCGTCTTGCACCCACAAAACTTCATGGCAGTGAAATGTCCCGACTGGGAGACCTTCCAGAAAGGAGACTGCAACTACAATGAACGGCAGTATATGGGATATGGGACATCTCCAGAGGCTCGAGGGTTATTCTTCCTCAGGACGAAAGGATCATGGTTGTATGGCCTGGGAGAAGAAGGCACTCTACCCGAGCGTCCTTGGTATAAAACTATCATCGGCGACAACTAATGGATTGTAATTTATAAAAACTACATCATATTTTTTAGATTTATGTTTTGTACTGACATTTCTTGGAGGATCTGCATTTTATAGAATAAAATAGCAAATGTGTAACATAAATAATATTATTAAAATTCACATACAATATCCATTTATAACATAAAACATATTTCAGCTTCTTATAATGATTCAATCAAAAATAAATCTTGGCAAAAAAATTTATATACGGGTTCAATGACTAAAAATATTTCGAAAATCTTACCCTCCCATATCCAACCTGCATATTATACAAATAATAATTTACATAAATCCTCCATAACTCAAAATCAAAAATCGATTTATTACAAAAAAGTGGTATTTATGAAATTTCGTGTGGAGATTGTGATAAAAAATATATTGGTCAAACTGCGAGAAATTTAAAGATTAGAATTAAAGAACATCATAGCGGTCTTGTTAGTAATTATTTTTCGGAATTTGCAAATTACATAATAGATACTAATCACTCATTTCACTCTCATAAATTAAAATTATTACACCTTGTTCCATATAAAGGCCAAATTATGAATTATCTTGAAAATTTAGAAATCCAAAAAAACCTGAATTCTAATAATAATTTATTAAATAATATTTTGTTTCAAAATTCTTCACCTTTGCTTTCCATTTTTTCTTTGTTTTCAAACTTCGCCCCTTGTCTAACCCCCTCCCCCTAATTTCCCCTCTCCTTATTTATAGAACAATTTTATATTTTATATTTTAGTTATTATACAGACCTGAATGATGGAAGTTTAACTTCTGAAACATGTAGTCTTCAATAAAACTCAAGTGGTAAAAAACAAGTGTTTTCTTTAATCATTGTAACATAAAACTATACAATACTTAAACTCATTCAATTTAAATTATTTTTTTTAGAAAAATTATAATAAATCATGGTTTTCAACTCGTGTTTTTTTGGGCATATAACAGTCTGAAGATGAAAAATGCATATATTTGCAAATTCATGACCATAATTTCTTATTTTATTTAAATAAAATGCCTTTTCTCTGGAAATAAAACATGAAAATATAATTTTTATTTATAAAATAGTTTGTAAGAATTTAATTAAAATATATATTTTATAGTTATAAACAATCAAATATGACACAGCCGAATGATACAATGTATTTCAGATCTACCCATTTTTATTATCCCTTTATATTTAGTTTAAATTTTTAATGACTTTATGGTTAACGCCATCGTCTACCCAACTATCCACAGTTAAAAGTAGAGAACTTAAATGTTGATCGTCTAATTCATTGAGAATTATTTCATAAGAATAAAAGCATTAAAACTGTGTGAATAAATTCCCAAACGTTATAACCAAATTTAAATTAATAAGAGGAACAGAACCTTCATAATAGAGCCTATTAATTAAGTACAGTACCCACCTATAAATTAATTAACGACGATTCTAAACAAGACAAAATATTCTCAACGAATTTAAACCTGTCCAAAATTATTGTACCAGATCTAAATTTTATTTTGGACGTGTTCATCATAATATAATTGCCTTTACGTCCACAATAATAATTATAAGCTAAGAGCAGAAGTTAGGAGTAGAATGGAGGTAATTCAGGAAGGGGACCAACTATCAAAATGTCCGGCCTAATTATGGGTTTGGTTAATTCGAACTGTACTCAGTAATTGATAGCCTTACCAAATTTTTACTATCCAGGTGTTTCCAACCATCTTAAGATAAGCGATTTCAACTTATTCTTGCTAAGAAATATATACGAGATAAAATGTTAAATATTTGGAATAGTAGATATTTAAAACTTGTATGGGATCGAAAGTAAAGCGGACACCGTTGGCACAAAAAACGCGCGTGTCAGAAATGAAGACTCTAAGAAGCAAATCAGGCATGAGTCTTCGAGATGGAATACGAAACACCAGGATCAGGGAAATATACGAAATCGAAGATATCGCTAGGTGGGGAAGGCAACGAAGGAGACAATGGTATCCGCATGTGAAGAGAATGAAACCATCCAGACTCCCCCACATCGTACTGTACGGCCAATCCCATGATAGATGACTCGATAGCTGGGAATCGACATCGCAGGAGACCAATCACTATTAAAAACAGGCCACAAGGCCTACACCAAGAAGAATAAGAAGAGCATATATAGAAGAAGAACAGGGAAAATTACGAATTTTTTTTTCCGACTGTACAAAACTGTTTCAATTTTCATTTTAAAAAAACGCATAAATTGAACTATGCATTGACTCGAATTTTTACGGGTCGTGGAGCATTTCGAGAATACCTCTTCCGTTTGAAAATCAGGCAAAACTCGTGATTTGAAATTTGTGAATATTATGAGACGTCATCACAAGATGTCTCCCATTTAGTGTGGGTATATTATTTTTTTTTTAAGAAAGATAAATTGGAAATTGAATGTACAAAAGAAGGGATGCAGTTGGCAAATATTGGTGAGGTAATAAGACATACAGATCTATCAGATTAACTGGTGTCTTAATTAGATAATATGACAAGACGAAAAAGACAAATAAATGAGGCATATGGCAAAGCTTGATTGGTATACTATTATATTAAATCCATTGTATCTGTTGTATTGCTTTTAGAGATCAATCTTACTGACTTCAGTAGCTTTTTCATCTCTGTTAAGATCAGTTTGATCTCAAAAAGTTATTATTATCTCCTTTTGTGGGAAGGCATTCGGAGTATTTTGATATTTACTAAATCGAAAATTTACTATATTTATTTAATATTACCCTGGACTGGTCCCTGAAGTGCAGGAGCGATCACCCTTTCCTCCATGTAAGTAATGATCAATATCACACTGCGTCAATACGTTGCAGTGCCCTATGCACCATTAGGTGCGGATAGGGGTTATAAGAGGTGCGGATAGGGGTTATAAGATCGCTGAAATTTTCGATACTTAAGTATTTTTAATAAAATTTCGTATACCTAGTTTGTATCTACTAATAGTTTTAATAATTTCTTATCATTTTGCAAAACTTATTTCTTAAATACTTACATATATTGTTAGTCACAACTTACCCCACCTTTGTCACAACTGACCCCCCGGATGGGGCAAGCTGTGACAGTTTCCATAATTTGTAAAACTTTATGGAAACTGTCACATTTTACCTATTTTTTTAACATCTCATCAAAGACGAAGAAGAATTTGGAAGTCTGGGCATTTACGGGGCTGACGACCGTCATAGGCTGGTTTACGTGATCACTTTACACACGTGTAACATTCACCAATTCCACCCATTATTGACAACCACACTACTCAAATTCTTGGAAGTTCTAAATATATGAACCAATTTAGAAACCTCGTTCTTGAATCACTATAACTTCACTAGAGACATCTATTGGTGAGATGTAAAGAAGCTTTTTATTAAGCAGAAACTCTTATATTACCATTATTTTATCGCTTTGTTTTTTAGGGACAAAAGACGTAATACCAAAATATTGTAGGTAAAGAATTATTTATTTCATTTTTAAAATAATACATGGATTATATTAAAGAATTTTCATCCCTTTTTTTTCTTATAGTAATTTAGTCACAACACGCCCCACCCTCCCCTACCATTGGTTTATCGCCCCTGGGCGTACATTAAATATAAACATTGCGCTATAGAGAAGATGGTAATTAGATGGCCGACAAGATAACTTGAATAATTGTGATGAGAAATTATTTATCGTACTAGCATTTGGTTTCCCATAATCTATTATTTTTACGTATTGTGAAATACAATGAGCTTTATTAAAAGACACATTTTCCCAAATTTCATTTCTCTTAATGGAATTTCGTCCTAATGGTTTGATACAAAAAAAAACCCAAATTAATGACGGTATTTGGGGTTGATGTTCCAACCCGTTGTAAACCGAAACACGTTCGGAAAATTATTTAGTTAAATTAAAGAAAAACTTTTTAGTATGAAAGCACAATGAAGATGAATTTTAATGTCGTCATAATGATAATAAACTATAATATAGAACTTCCAAGAATTTGAGTAGTGTAGTTGTCGATGATGGGTAGAATTGGTGAATGTTACACGTCTGTAAACCAGCCTGTGGCGGTCGTCAGCTCCGTAAATGCCCAGACCTCCATATTCTTCTTCATCTTTGATGAGATGTCATATAATAATGTGAAAAATAACTCCTATAATTGGAGATAATTCAGATTTGTGAACAAGTATTTAGACACACTCAAAATGTTGTAGATAATAAGCGAGAATCATTGATAGTTTATTTTTTTCTTTTTAGGAACTTTCTCTTCAGCAATGGATTTTAAACAAATATTAAAATTGATTGTATTAAGCATAGAATAACTATTAAACCATCACGCCGCTTGCTGTAGGGTAGGCAGGGAGAGTAGAACGCCATACAACTCTGTCATTGCAAACATTATTATCCTCTTCCACATTCATGCATCTCCTCATACAAACTCGCTGATTATTTCAGCTCCTGACCTGAACGACTATCAAGTATTTGACAGACCTTATCATGCCAAGTTTTTATCGATCTTCCTCTACTCCTTTTTCTAACTACGTTCATTTCATAAATTAGTTTTATCGTTCTTTCCTCACTCATTCGTTTCACATGTCCGAACCATCTCAACACACCTTTCTTAATTTCAACGATAATACTGGGGACGAAAACGAAGGCGATACTGGAATGAACATATAAACAAAATTTAAAAGGCAGACTTCCACGTATCGCCCTTGAAGGTAACCCTGAAGGACGCAGACCCCCAGGCAGACCTCCGAAGAGATGAAGAGACAGCTGGGAGTCAACATCCCAAGAGCGACATGCGGAGGCACAAACAGATCCCTAGGATCTACAAAAAGATGAAGATGAAGAAGAATAACGATAATACTTATCTAAGCTTTGTATTATTTCCTTATTTCACCCTTTGAACATCTATCGTATATTGTTTTGGCTCACAATTGTATGAGGGATCGCAATTCGACTGCATTCAGTCTAGATTGTCTAGAAGACGTATAAATAAATATATGTATGTATATAATTATCTGAAATTCGCATTAACACAAAATGTTTAAAATATATTATGGTGATATAAAGTTGATCATTTTCTCATGTGTTTTTTTACTAGTTATATTTATGTGGGTTACTAGGTGTTTTTAATGGGATTTTTCCATTAGAACAACGTTTTTTTTAGCCACCTACAACTTGAAAATTCAACCGTATTAGATTCTTAAAACGACTCGATTACTCCCATAATTAGTAGAAATTAATTGTATGAAAACAATTTGTGCCAGCTAATCGCTAACTATAACGAGATATAAGAACGTGAATTCACATTTAGAATGAAATATTGCCCACTTTATTATTTTTACGAGAAAAATACAGATAAAAAGTAATCGTTTTAAACGAAATCTTTGAACTTCTATCAAGCATTTTCTGTATTAAATAGGCCATGTAACGATAAAGGGTAAGCTTTTATTTTATTTACTAATCGGTTAGTTTACAAATTTTAATGGAAATAATAATACCTTTAATTATCTATATTAGGGCTTACGATTGTCTTAGGCTGGTTTAAATGATCACTTTACACACGTGTAATATTCACCAATTCTACCCATGATTGACAACTACACTACTCAAATTCTTGAAACTTTTATGTACGTGATCCAATTTTGAAACATTGTGCTTGAATCACTAGTATTTTACTAGAGACATCTATGGTGAGATGAAAGAAGCTTTTTAACGAGCAGAACAACCTATTATTATTGATTATTCATCATTTTCAACTTCAGTGGGTTATTATTAGTTATATGTATAGATGTGAAGAAAGCCAGGATTTTTAAAAACTGTAAAGTGATCACTTAACTAACCTATGACAGGTCATAAGCTCTGTAAATATTCAAATATCCATATTCTTCTTCATTTATGTTGAGGTGTCAATATGTATTATGTATCAGGCTACCAGGAATAAAGAAGGGTGAGGTAAGTATGCGTGTACCTTAATCCTAATTTCGGTAGATTTTTTTTCTTCGCGGCAACCCCCAACCGGAAACACAAATGATAGAATAACACCTTGGGCGTCTCGCGCGCCACCTACCGAGAAATAATTATGATGTTTGGAACCTTTTTTTCCTATATCTCTTGATAGTAAATGATACCAGTTTTGAACAAGGGTAAAAAAATTACCTTATTTTTTTCAAATTTAATTAACAGTTTTCAAGTTATAGGCGCTTGTGCACTACATGGAATTTTACCGTCCGGTAGTCCAGTTTTTTCAAATAAAAGTGACTACGGTAGCTTAGCGCGATGGAGCTCACGCGCACCGTGATCACGCACCGATCCGAAGAAAGACGGACAAAAGCACAAGCCAATCCAAGCCGTTTTAACATGCTAACCGGACTGCTGGACGGTAAAATTCCGTGTAGTATACAAACGCTGTAAAGGTGGTTTTATACGGGAACCGATATATTTTACTTAATACATTTGTCTTCATAGAGATGAGGCAGTTTTTGGAGTGAGAATATGGTAGTCTGAACATTTGTAGGGCATTATGCATGCAACCGAATAAAAAAGGGTATCTATTAAATAAAAACTTTCTCAATCTAACATAGATAGCTTTTGTGAACTCATAACATATGTAGGTACTGTGTTATGAGATGAATGATGAATGATGTATGTAGGAGTTTCAAAAATTTGAGTAGTGTGGTTGTGGTGGTAGTGGTCTTACGACCGTCATATGCTGGTTCTAGTGATCACTTTGCACATAAGTAACATTCACCACTAACTAACTACCCATGATTGACAACCACGCTACTAAAAATCTTAAAAGTTCTATATTTGTATATGATCCAATTTCGAAACATTGAACATACTTTAATCACTAGAATTTTCATTGCAAACATCTATTGGTGAGATGAAGAAGCTTTTTTATTGAGCAGAAGCTCTTATATTTGTATGTGAGGTCCTAATCCTGGATCACATACATGAGAAACGCCAAAAAATATCCTTTTCATTTTATAATTTTAGCTTATAATTTGACCGGATAATTTATTTACAACATTTTGAGTGAGTCCAAATACTTTCATATTCTTCTTCATCTATGTTTAGTCAAAAAGGAATAGTAAAAATAACTCCTGTAACTGGAGATAATCCAGATTTATATTTGGACACACTCAAAATGTTGTAAACCTCAAATTTATTTAAAATTCCGTTATTTGACTAGAATAATACTGTGGAGCAGTAATCAACATGTGGAATAATTATTATGTTATATGTTAGGTAGAATTGTTAGGTAATTATTTGTATAAAGTATAACTAATTCTATAGTGCCAATAACTGGACAAGCTACCCTAGGTAAAGAAAGTTCCCCAACTGTCCTAGTTCCACCCACTGTGGCCATAAAATTTATTTAGTAACCGTAAAAACTCATCTATCATTGCTGCTAAATTAATAACAGTTGAGGGGGCATTTGACGTTAATTAGTATTATAATTATTTGTTATTAAATTAACGGAGAAATATTTTGGGGAATAACTCTTATTTTATTATATTATTATCAGCTGTGCATTTTGCGTAAACAATGGTCTATTCTTTTTTAAAATTTATTGTTCAATATTTGCTATTATTTATTATTTAGAAGATCCGAAAACATCTTCTCGATATGGAAGCCGATGTGAATAAGAAATTTACTTGATACATATATTAAATGTTAAAATCAAATACTGATTTTTTGAGTCTAGGTACTTATCTGTATTTCATTGTTAAAAAACATATAAAAATAAATTTGTGATAATTTTTTCGTTCGTTTGAAAATGTCATAACATGGCGAAACAATTGTCTCAATTATTGTTTGACATCTCATCAAAAATGAAGAAGAATATGGAAGTCTGGGCATTTACGGGGCTGAAATATTTATTTTTCATCTTTGATGAGATGTCAAAAAATAATATGAAAAATACTCCTATGATTGGAGATAATCCAGATTTGTTAACAAGTATTTGGAAACACTCAAAATACTCTAAATTGTCACAAATTTATTTTTGTGTTCTTCACAGTAAAATACAGTGAGTAGACTCGAAAAATCAGTGTTTGCCAAATCAACAAATCTGTAAATAATAAACTTACTTTTTAAAACATCACGCCACTTTCCCGCAGGGGTAGGCAGAGAAAATAGAATACGACAATATTCCTTTGTCAACAATCTTCGCCTCTTCCGCATTCCTTACCCTTCAATAACCTTCATCTCTTTTCAAAACTACACATTTGTTTCGATGAATTAAAAAATATATGTATTTTAAGAAAAAAAAAATTAATATCGTTAAATGAAAATTATTTTACTAACGCTCGTTTTGTCCGCCTCCGTAGTGTAATGGTTAGCGTGTTTAGCTACCATGCTGGATGTCCTAGGGGGGGTAAAATAAATATTAGTGATTTTACGCTCTAAAATTTATTTGATATTACCATGGACTGGTTCCTGAAGCGCAGGAGTGATCATTGTGCCTTCATATATGCAACTGTCAAAATAACACTGTGTCAATACGACGCAGTGCCCTATGCACTAAAATAAATAAAAACATTATTGGGTAATATATCCAAAATTAAACACGGTTATTGGATTGAATTCTCCTTTTATTAACATATACATACTTTTATGATAAAATGTGAAGTGTTTCGTCGTATTAAGACATTATCAAAAACATTTGAGTGTTTGATAATGTCTTAATAAGACAAAACGCGTGACATATTATTGTATATACATGTAAATAATAGTATAATTCAATCCAGTAACCGTGTTTAATTTTGTATGTATTACCCAACAATTCAAAATGGAATTGTACCAACTGTCTGCAGTTACAATAAATAAATAAAAACACATACTGAAAAGAGTAGGGTGAGAATTTATAAGACCTGCGTAAGACTGATCATAACATACGGCACGGAAACAAGAGCCGACACCGCGAGAACGAAAAGCCTTCTTAGGACATCCGAAATGAAGACTCTACGACCCATTGCAGGCCTATACTTCGCGACAGAGTAAGAAACTCTGAAATAAGAAAAATCTGCGATGATGAAGATATTATGCGTTGGGGAAGAGAAAGAAGACTTTTCTGGAGAAATCATGTGGGAAGAGCGAGTTCGGATCGAGTGTTGAAGATAGCAGCGGACAGCAGCACAAGAGGTAGCAGTCCCCCAGGAAGACCACCTAAACGATGGAGAGATAGCTGGTCTTCCACCTCCCAGGAGCGGACTGGAGAATGACAGGACATAGTCCTAAGTAGTGAAGAAGAAGAAAAAAAGCACATGCACATTTCATCACCCTTCCTTCGTTCCTAACCCAGTTTTTGATTTCTTCAGCTTAGATTGATTTCTCCCCTCCACTCGAACACCCCTATATTACAGTATAAACAGACCCTCAAAAGGCCGGGCTACCCTCTATAACCTACATAGCTACAAACACAGCCGTCTGCTTCTCGAGCCAAATTCACCCAATCTTTGTAACCATCAACGTTTTAATAGATTACTGCTGGATAGATGGTTTATGCGCGATTGATACTGTAAAACAGGGGTCGAAAACAAATTACTAATAATATAATATGTCATATTACTTCTGATATCTCATCAAAGAAAAATAATAATATGGAAGTCTTGGCATTTACGGGGCTGACGACCGTAATAGGCCGGTTTAAGTGATCAATTTACGCACGTGTAACGTTATCCAATTCTACCCATTATTGACAACCAAACTACTCAAATTTTTGGAAGTTCTATATATACGGACCAATTTTGAAACATTGTTCTTGAATCACTAGAACTTCGTTATTAGTTTTTACTGCTTCTTTGTCACTTGATAAAGAAGCGGTTAGCTTCGAAACCGGTAGACATTGTTGTTAAGTTAAAATAAAACATTCAAAGTGATTTTAAAACAAAGTTACATTTTAATTATAAAATATAAAATTTTACTGAAATAATTAGTTTTTCTACGAAATAAATATATGGTTTTGAAAGGTTAGGATTTAAAAAATATATTTTGAATAAATACTCTACATAACAAACAAAAAATCCAAATACTATTTTTGTTACCGAAAGTTGACAAAATTCTGTGATTGCGAGTATAGGCTTAATAGTGGAAACATTTAATATTTAAAGATTAATAATTGTTTCCATTTTCATGCCTGAGTTTGTTAAAAGTTATCAGTGCGGATAATACACTAATTTTAATTCCTTTATTTAAACGCGTTGCATCGGTCCTATGTAGTGGCCACCCCTGCTTTAAACCCTTATGGAAGCGGGTGATTTTAATTTATGACGTTTCATATTTTCGGTTGTAAAATGCCGCCCTATCATTAGGCCCTTGGGGTTGATATAGCCAGGGGTAGACATTACACGAGTGATGTGCTTTTAAACACCTAGATGAAGTTTTGGGTGTCCTGGCGGCGTTCCTTCTGACATAATTAATATTATAATAACACTAGGTAGCACAATAAAATTATTTTATACAACCGTTTGGATTTTTATTGCAATTAGTGAATACCTACAGGGTCTTAGTTTATTTCTAGATTGTAAAATATTTATTGTCTATCCAAACCGTCTTTTAGTTTTTTTTTTTAAATAAAACTTAAATGTATGATATTAACAAAAATTTCGTTTTTAAATCATTGCCTTTCATTAAAAAAAATTTTTTTCCTTAATTATTCAATGGAAGTAAGTACCTTCATGTAAACATACGTCAGAATTTTTATTATATTTTTACAGGTTTTTCACTACAAATTGGACGTTTTACATAACAAATTTGACGTTGTATACCATAGTATTTTATAAAAATGTGGATTTTTAAAATAATATTTTCAAAGCAGTACGGCTGTCCAAACATAAAACACAGTAAAGGACATTATGGACTAAGTAGAATACTGAGTCCAAAAATGCAACAAAAAAAACGTACTACAAAAACAAATGTCCCTTACTGTGTTTTGAGTTTGGACAGCCGAGTACCTACTCATGATTCAGAGAAGTTATGTAAATCTTGTCGGAAAACTTAAATACACGTCTATGTACATTCGTTCAAAAATGCCATAACTAGGCGAAACAATTGTCACAATTCTAATTTTTATGTGTTTTTTAATAAAATACAACTTAGTAGACTCAAAAAAACTGTGTTTGATTTAAAAATAAATTCGTAAATCAACTTTCAACTCTCAATTTAACTTATCTCAGTTTATATGTTTGTTGACAGTTGATTTAAAATAGATGTGGTATTTGTAGGTAGGTATACAGCACGCCTACCACATTGGGATGGCCTGTTGAGGCACCGAGTGGCAGGCTTCCGGGAGAGGCTGATGAAGAGCTCCAACCTCATCATAAAGCGGCTTGTGGAGCACAGATGGGGGCTGGACATGTGGCGGCTGGACAGTGCTGCCGCATGTCCAGCCAGCTTGCTAATGTTCATCTTCATCTCTCCAAATTTATTTATTATTATTATTTTTTCTTTCACTTCCTTTTTTTCTTTATTATTTTTAATTTCATTTTAAGTATAAAAAAAATGTTGTAAAACATATATGGCTGACTAAGTATTGCACCCACCACTTAGTCAAGCTGGAATAAAGAGTTATCATTATTATTATTATTATACTCTTAGGAATACATTTTTGTGGTACCCATACAGTTTCATAAAATGCTATTGTAACTGTTCTACAAACCAATACAAGTACAACGGGATATGTTGACTTCATACCATACCGTTGTACTGGGTTGATTCGTTCACATGTGACACATAGTAGGTATGAACATTCTGAAAGACCAAAAACAAAACACAGTAAGTCCAATCGATCCTTCGACGTTTCTTAAGACACAAATCTAAAATTTGGACTTGGCTTTACACACGGTGTTTGATATTGATATGGAATGCATCGAAACACGTGTCACAATAGATTTTAAGAAATAGTGGTATTTACTAATTAAAGCTTAAATAAAAAAATCTAAACAAGGCATAGTTAAAAAGATTAAGAAGAGTTCGTTAAGGTGGTATGGGCATTTGGAGCGAATGGATAACGAAAGAATGACAAAGAAAATATATGTGGCGGGTGTGAGAAGAAGAACAGAACGAGGACGGTCGAAAAAGATTTGGCAAGATTAGATCAATCAGAACCTAAAATCTGGTGGTGTCTGCGTAATCGAAGGGCATGTATGACTAGATGTATGGATGTGAAGAAAGCGAGGAGTGTATGTCAGGACAGAAGAGTATGGGGTTCCATCCTTTGTCAAATAAATCATTGACAAAAATATTTATTATTTTATTAAGTTTCTTGTACATTTTAATGTACATTGGTGGGATTAATGATAAGAAACGGAATTTTCTAAGTTATGAATACTCAGAATAGGGTGAATGCAGGGATTTAAATAAATGTTTTTTTTTTTATTATTGAGTGATTTCATATTAATTTTTGACATCTCATCAAAGATGTAGAAGAATATGGAAGTCTGGACATTAACGGGGTTTACACTTTACACACGTGTAACATTCACCAATTCTACCCATTATTGACAACCACACTACTCGAATTCTTGGAAGTTCTTTATATATATGAACCATATTCTTCTTCATCTTTGATGAGATGTCAAAAAATAATATGAAAATAACTCCTGTAATTGGAGATAATCCAGATTTTGTGAACAAGTATTTGGACACACTCAAAATGTTGTAAATAAATTATCTGGTCAAATTATAAGCTTAATAATAAAAATGAAAAAGGTTTTTTCTGGCGTTTCTCATGTGTGTGATTATAATCCAGGATTCGGATCTCACATACTAATATAAGAGTTTCTGCTTAATAAAAAGCTTCTTTACATCTCACCAATAGATGTCTCTAGTGAAGTTCTAGTGATTCATGAACAAGGTTTCTAAATTGGTTCATATATATAGAACTTCCAAGAATTTGAGTAGTGTGGTTGTCAATAATGGGTAGAATTGGTGAATGTTACACGTGTGTAAAGTGATCACTTAAACCAGCCTATGACGGTCGTAAGCCCCGTAAATGCCCAGACTTCCATATTCTTCTTCATCTTTCATGAGATGTCAAAAAATAATATATGAACCAATTTCGAAACACTTCTTGAATCACAAGAACTTCACCAGAGACATCTATAACTCCTATAATTGGAGATAATCCAGATTCGTGAACATGTATTTGGAGACACTCAAAATTTTGTAGAGTGATTTAAGTGGTCAATTTACACACATGTAACATTCACCAATTCTACCCATTATTGACAACCACTACTCAAATTCTTGGAAGTTTTATATATATGAACCAATTTCGAAACACTATTCTTGAATCACAAGAACTTCACTAGAGACATCTATAACTCCTATAATTGGAGATAAACCAGATTTATGAACAAGTATTTGGACACACTCGAAATGTTGTAGAGTGATTTCAAATAAAATATGTCCATGGAAGCCAAACTGGCAGTTCACAACGGAGTATTAGTACCGACACTGATGTATGGAAGCGAAACGTGGAATTATTAAAAGAAGTATGAAAGGCGAGTTAACGTTGTTGACGTGTCGTTGGTGAAATGCCAAAAGGCCACAACGCAAAAAAAACTCTTTTTTCCAAATATGATATCTAAATCGTCAATATTTTTATATTAAAAAAAACACACCCATGATTCTAGCGTTAGAAATGTCCATTAGTGTTTCTCGGTTCGAACCCACTCTACCACAAATTGATACCTATTTCTAATAATGAGAAAATAAAAAAAATAATAAAATAAATAAATAAAAAAAAACAAATGTTTCTCTATTAAAAAAATTAAAATACTGACTTTTTTTTTACAATATTTTAAGTTGTTCACAGATCTTGATTATCTCGCATACTAATAAAACAGTTTCTGCTCAATAAAAAGCTTCTTTTCGTCTCACCAATAGATGTCTCTAGTGAAGTTCTAGTGATTCAATAACAATGTTTCTGAATCGGATCATACATATAGAACTTCCAAGAATTTTAGTAGTTTGGTTGTCAATTATGGGTAGAATTGGTGATAGTTACACGTGTGTAAAGTGATGATTAAACCAGCTTATGACGGTCGTCAGCCCCTCAAAGCCCAGACTTCTATATTCTTCTTCATCTTTGATGAGATGTCAAAAAATAATATAATAAAATGCTGACGAATAAGAAACAATTTTTGGAATAAAGGGTTTATTTTTTTGCGTTGTGGTTCTAAGGCATTTAACCAGCGATTTGTTCCCTCTAACGAATTTGTGGAAAATCGATGTATGCCAGATTAATTTTATTTTTTATTTTTAAAACGCTCTTAAAATGGAAAATTAATACGTTTACCGTGTTTTGGTCTAGCACAGCCGATATGTTTCAGCCAATAATGATATAATGAAGACGAAATTATTATTAGACATTAGATGGTTTAATTTATTATTATTTGGTGATCCCCTTCGTAAAAGCATTATTATAGGAGAAAATAATTGAATCCGTCGCGAAATTACACTCAATACAAAGTAGCGGCCATTTTCCGCTTCCTCTAACTATTGAAATAGATAGTTTGGGGGAAAGGGGAAATTACTCCACTGCTTCTCAAACAGTTTGATAATCCTGATAATAAAAAAGAAAATATCACCAAATTATTTAGAAAATAATTCTTCTTCTACCCCTTATCCGCACCCAATGGTGCATTGGGTAGGTACTGCATCGTATTATCACTCATGCGCTTCAGAGTCCATTCTACACATGACTGATAACCACACTACTCAAATTTTAAAAGTCATACATATCGCTCACTCCTTTCAACAACGTCATAAATCAAAAATTGTCCATTTTCAGTTGTGCATTTTTTCGGAATGTCCAGAAAATGTTCTATATCCCAGCAAAAGCGGCATATTTTTAACATAATATATACCCGCCACAGGCAGAAAGTGTTTGTTTTGCATTTTGAAGAAAAGGAATAGTTTAATTATTTTTTTTAAATAAACAATTTTTTTTAAATGGAGAAAAAAACTTTCCGGTTTTACCTATTATAAAAAGATCTGTCGTATAGTAAAAAGTTCAATAAGTGGCTTGATATTTATTTTTTATACATTTTATTTTATTTATAAACTCTAAAAACGATCTCCTGAAAAATCGAGTTTTTTTATATATGACGTTGTTGAAAGGAGTGAGCAATATATGTATGATCAATCTCATGACTTTCATTAGTTTTTATTTTTTAATATTCCATTTTTCTAAATGTCATCCATGATTGCAATTTGATAGATTTTATTAAGTACAGACATTTTTATTTGTATGCAAGATCCAATCCAAATTATTTTACATACCGGGAAACGCCTGAATATCTTATTTTCAATTTTTATGAAACACTCAAAATATTGTGAGTCAAAGTGTTTTTGATTTTTGTTTTATTTTTGAGTAATTACTGAAAGGGTTAATAAATACATGTATTTATGGCAATGACTTATTCAAATTATTATTTAACTAATTTAGATTGTTTTTTTTAATTTAAATATAATATAAATCCATTTTTTCATACATTTTGGGAAACGCTGACATTGCTATATGAGAACAATACTGGGGGAGTAGTTAATACGGAACGCTAATAGTGTGCCTTGTACCAATTTGTATGAAGCTATAATTAATTTAATCTGCGCCTGTCAAACTAGGGCTCGCCATATTCGCTTTTCGCCGTAAGTGCCCCCCTCCCCGATATCTCACGTCATTTCCGTCAGCCAATCAAAAGCTTGATTGAAATTGTTACGTTTTAATGGGAATTTTATTTCGATTAGGCTTAAACGCTCCAGTAAAGTAGATATATGTATGTCGTACCTATATCATTTCAACAAGAGAGGTAAAAGCTGTCATTGTTTATATTGAGTATATAAAAGTTTACATCGAGTATATAAAAGTTTACATCGAGTATATAAAAACTTATGTAATGTTGTGTAATGGTCAGGACGCTCGGCTACCGTTCTGGAGGTCCCGGGGGGAGTTCAAATAAATATAAGTGCATATTTAACCTCGGCTCGTAACGCATGTTTGTGCTGAAGCCTTTAGTGCATATTGGTCTTCGGATCGACCAAAAATCACATGCGTTAAACATTTTGTGTAGTTTTAAGTGTGTAAATAGTGCTATTGTATAGAAGGATAGTATTGTTTGCATGCTGTGGTAGTGATTGTCCTGACGATGAGACGTGTACGTCTCGAAACCGGTAGACATAAAAATCTCGGTGAGTGGTTATATACCAATATTATGTATATTTTTGCAAATAAATAAAAAGTCAAAATGACTAACCACAAAGTAAATGCTTTAATTATTAATAATATTGAGAAAAATATAAATATAAGTGATTTTTTCACTCTAATACTTTTATAATTTTACTCTGGACTGGTACCTGAAGCGGAGGGCTGATAACTTTTCCTTCATGTGTTAACGATCAAGATAACACTGCGCTTGTATGATGCAGTGCCCTATACACCGTTAGGGTGCGGATAAGGGTTTGAAGATAAAGATTTAAAAACTTTTATCATTTTTAATTTACTATGCAAAGACCTGCAGGAGCTAGTTTAACCCTTTGGACGCGTAAATCGACTATAGTCCACGGCTTGTAAAAGCCATGAACTAAAATAAACAAATAAAAGGAATTTTTTGTAATACTTAGGTACTTTATTTTTTATGGAAAATTTACATTTTTCAAATAAACTTTTATTTTTTGTTTAACGCGTTCAAAGGGTTAAAAGGTGTATAATATAATATAATATAATAATAATGTGTGCAAGAAAAGTGATTTGGTGATGTATGTTGACAATTCCAAAGTCATGGTTTTTGAAAAAGATTAATGTAGATCTGGATGTAAAATAAAAAATTAAGATGTTTTGAAATAGATAGATGATGCTGCCTTTTGTATGCTGAGGATGATGTTGTTGCCGATGGTAGAGAAGATATTCAGAAGCTGGTAGCATAGGTGTACTATGTGTGCAAGGAAAGTGATTTGGTGACGTATGTTGACAAATTCAAAATCATGGTTTTTGAAAGAGATGAATGTAGATCTGGATGTAAAATAGTAGTAAATGGGGAATTTTCTAAACTGGTAGATGATTTGATAAATAGTATTTTGCAAGAATTTTTCTATATATGGAAAGATTGATAATGATAAAGAAAGGAGAGTGAACGCTGAGAACGGAGTGAATAGTGCACTGAAATCAGTTATAGCAAATAAAAACTATTTGGTGAAAGCTTAACTGGCAGTGCTCAATGAAGTTCTGGTTCCAACCCTAATGTATGAAAGTAAAACTTAAAGTCGGCAAAAGTAGGTTGCAATTATACAGAATACAGTCGAAATGTGATCTATCAGACTAATGTGCTGCAAAACGTTGTATGATAGATATTCAAATTGTGAAATAAGGAAGGAATGCAAAGCTGAGATAAGCATTATCGATAAAATTAAGAAAGGTGTGTTGAGATGGTTTAGACATGTGGAACGAATGAGTGAGGAAGAATAGATGTTTGAACGGCGATATGAGGAAGGAATGCAAGGATGAGATAAGAATTATCGATCATATTAATAAAAGTGTGTTGAGATGGTAAGAAGAGGCAAGGATGTTTGCAAAGACAGAGTGGTGTGGCATTCTAACCTCTCAGTCTACCGCTGCGGAAAACGGCGTGATGGCTAGTTTTAATTTGGACAAATCTCCCAGTACCCTGTCATCTTCGATTGGTGTTGCCGCATTAGGGATACAGCAAAAAATCTGTTGAAATTCGAGAAAAGGAAATTAATCAGGAGTCGCCATTGTATGCGAGGCGTCACGGTTCTTGTACGTGTCGTCAGACACTCAAAGAGCTGCGCTGCCGACATAAAAAAGATTCAATTAACACAATCAAAACACCGGACGTCTGGAAATAAGAGAAAAACGTGCCATAAAACGAGATTTAAATAAAAAAGAAATAAAATTTAAAAAAAACTTCAAACTGGTATGGCCATGAGATTCGATATTGTAACTAACTAACTGCCTTTGAGATATTATGCGGTTGTAAGCAGGTAGGGTCAAACGTTTTTATGTTCAATCCTTACTACTTATAAAGGCCCAGTATTCGTTAAGTTGTAACATTTTTTTTAAAAAGAGAAATATTTATATAATTTTAATTATTAAAATTAAACACTTGAATATACCACTTTAATGAGTTTTATTTTTATTTAAGACTAGTTTCGAAAACGACAGATGTTTTCATCTTCTGGTACAAATTAAATTAAATTAATAATTTTAATTGTATTATTTAAACAAATATTTAAATTTCATACAATTCCTGTGAGCCTAAGCGGCTCATTATTTGAAATAGGTATCAAATTGTGGTAAAGTGGGTTCGAACCGAGAAACTCTGACTTAAGAGTCCGTGACACTAACCACGGGATCACAACCCGACACATTTATTTTCAATAAATCTAGACAACTTTTTCTTAAAACACTGTGCATTGAAAGCATAAATTTTTCTTTGAATTAATTAAATGGTTTCGAAAATAACAGTTATTGAAATGTTCAGTGAAATGAATTCTTTCTTAGCGAATATCCCCTTAAATAATCTAACTTACTATACGTAATACAAACTCAACCACTACCTTTCATTATTATTACATAATATATTAGTTTTAGATACTATTAAAAAAATATAATTCAAATGTAACATTGCTAAAATCCCTATTTGCGATTTTTAAAAAAGTTACATTTGAATTATAAAATGGAAAATCACATAGTGCTTCAAATATAAATTGTATTAAAAAATGTTGTATACCCATTGATAAATAAAAATTGGTACCATTAATAAACTAACTAATTTCAGCCGTCACGCCGCTTACACGCAGGGGTAGGCAGAGAGAACATAACGCCATACAAACCTGTATTTTCAATCAATCTTTGCTTCTTCATGCATCTCCACATATATACCCTCCGATTGTTAGAATCATTGGAAACGGTGGCAAATTTGGCATGAATTTCAAGTATTTTAAATACTTAAAATGCTAATTTTTTATCGGTCTTCGTCTGACCCTATTAACGACTACGTTTGCCTGATAAATATGTTTTTATTTACCTTTACTTCCTCACTCATTCGTCCCACATATCGCTCACTCCTTTCAACAACGTCATATATAAAAAAAAAACTTGATTTTTCAGGAGATCGTTTTTAATGTTTAAGACTATTATAAAATGTATTAAAAATAAATATCAAGCCATTTTGAACTTTTCACTGTGCAATAGATCTTTTTAGGTAAAATCTGAAGGTTTTTTCTACATTTGAAAAATATTTAGTATAAGTATTTAAAAAAATAATTAAACGATACATTTTCTTCAAAATGCAAAAACAACACTTTCTGCCCTGTAACGAGTAAATATTAAGTTAAAAATATGCCGCTTTTGCAGGGATATAGTACGTTTTCTGGGCATTCCGAAAACATGCACAACTGAAAATTTTTGATACATGACGTTGTTGAAAGGAGTGAGCGATATCGAAACCATTTCCATATAACATTCTTAATTTTATCGATAATGCTTATCTCAGCCTCGCATTTTTTCTTATATCACCTGTATCACGTATGAGTTCACGGCAGTAACTATGGTTGATTTGAGTAAACTTTTATTCATAAAACAGAGACCTTTTTTAATATGCAAAATCCTTACCGAATTATTTTACACACTGGTAGACGCCTGAAAACATGATTTTCAATGATTGTAAACCTTGCGATTTGACCAGTAATTTTATCCAACTTTTCGGGTCCTTCCTCCTGGGCTCAAATGGAGAAAGCAAAACTTTTTAACAAGGATTTGGACTCAATGAAAATGTTGTTATATTCGGTGTATATATATATATAAATGTTCAAATAAGTCGCTAAATGTCTAACCAATGTCTACAAACGATCGTTACTCTATAATTTTACCCTTCTTTTATCTATCAACGTGAAAATAATTATTTCGTTACCTTTCTAGCCACGGAAAACATCCGTGAATAATTAGTTCCCTAGAAAGATGTTAGTTTGATTGGCCAATAGGGGTGTGTACATTCTGACATCACAACATAAATGAAGAAGAATGTGGATGTCTGGGTATTTACAGGGATTACGTCATAGGCTGGTTTAAGTGATCACTTTAAATGCGTGTAACATTTACCATTCTACCCATGAATAACACCCCACTACATTTTTTTGGATTTCATATATTTATATAAATGTCATATGATTCACATGTCGTTTCATGTGTGAGTCCACAGGACTATCTGTGGCTGATTTGAGTATCTAAGCTTTTTATTTAGCAGACACCCTTGATCCTTACCTTATCTTCATCTATGTCAAAATGTAAAAATGACTTGATTAATTGATTCGGTAGTCACTTTGTGGTAATATCTATCTATTTTAATTGAAATCTTACTTGGTAAAAATCACTTTTTCTCTCAATTTTTTTTATAATGAGTGTTTCGATGCATTCCGCATCATTTTACTGTGTTTGAATATGTTGTTTGCGGCATGCATCGAAACGCGTGTAACAATTGATTTAAAAAAAATAGTGGTATCTAGGTACCAAGTATATAAAACTTAAATTAAAAATGTAAAAAATAACTTTTAAGTGAAGAAACCAATGTTAATTAACAAGGATTTGGACACACTCAAAATTTTGTGAATAAATAAACGGTTTATTATTTTTTTGTATTAAATACAAAAGTTCAATTCATCCTTGTAATTTTTTGATGAATTCACATACATATTTTGAATAATAATAATAATCGTTTAGATAATTTTTAAAGCACCATTTTCGTAAAATACTACCTCAAGGGTGCTTATAGAAACTTGGAAAATAATAGGATGATAATGATAGATAAAAAATAAAATTTCAAATAATGCTGTTACGCCAATTCGTTTGGGATAGGTAGGTAGATAACCTTCTACTTCAGAGATCTGAAAACGTTTCAAAATAAAGCCCGCATATTCGCGCGATGTAAATTTATTTGCAATAATAAAAGAAAGCGGTACCTAGATATTAACCTTCTACCTTCAGACATCTGTAAACTTATCAAAATAAAGCCCGCGTATTCGCGCGACGAAATTCATTAGCAACAATAAAAGAATGAGCCACCTAGATATTAACCTTCTACCTTCAGACATCTGTAAACGTTTCAAAATAAAGCCCGTGTATTCGCGCGATGAAATTCACTAGCAAAAATAAAATGAAGCGCCACCTAGATATTAACCTTCTACCTTCAGATATCTGTAAGCGTTTCAAAATAAAGCCCGCGTATTCGCGCGACGAAATTCACTAGCAAAAATAAAATGAAGCGCCACCTAGATATTAACCTTCTACCTTCAGACATCTGTAAACGTTTCTAAATAAAGCCCGCGTATTCGCGCGATGTAAATTCATTTGCAACTATAAAATAAAGCGTACTGCTACATAAAAGCAACATGCCAAATCCCCTCACAATAGGCAACAAAACTGGCGCTAATATCTCCGCTTTCAGACCAAATTACCTTTTTGTACCGGCACCCGACACAACACCATTGGTTATCACGAGGCCCCGCCCTCGGTTGGATAGTCAGCCAATGGGAATTATTTCTTTTTTTGTGGCGGCAAATTCAAAGGCCGGTGGTGGACGGCGATTGGCTGGATTTGGTAAGCCACGCCTGCAGAGTGAAGTGGGCGTCGTAATTTATCTGTCATTCTGGGCTCAAACGAGCCGACAGTGTGGCGAGGCTATGCTAACTAAGTTCTGCCTGTCATATTGACGGTAACAATCCGATGTTGACGTCTGCTTAGCTGTCGAACGAGTTCTTGCGCGCGATCTTATGTAACGGGCTCCGGGTTCGTTGCCGCGATCTGTTTCGACCGAAACCCTCGAATAGATTCGTCGAGCGGACAGTAACAATTTTTAACTTTTGTGATATCGAGTGATTTTTAAACGATTTTCGTGCGTGATTTTGTGTTCTGTTTACAAAAATTGTGATTTTTGGATTGAGTGACATCGTTCTAGACGTATTTTTGAAATTGTTCCAATTTAACTGTTATTAAATAATGTTAATTTAAATAATGCGTTCGATCTAGGGTCAATAAATAAAAAACAACTTTATTCAAAGGTAATAAAAATGTATTTTTAACATTTGTGAAGTGAGTTTCATGGTAAATGGTGAAACTTGACGGTTTTTCTACCTAGTTTTTTAATCTAAGGTTAAAAATATATAAACAATCTTCAATGAGGGTAAAAACAAGTTTTTAACATTTGTGAAGTGAATTTCATAGTAAATGTTGAAGATTGACAATTTTCTTACCTAATTTTTCGATCTAAGGTTAGAAATATATATGAACACCCTTGAAAGGGATCAAAATGGGTTTTTAACATTTGCGAAGCGAGTTCCGGGGTAAATGTTGAAACTTGACAGTTTTTTCGTTAAATAGTCGACAAAATATTCTGTATGTTGTGGCGCCAGGATCCTAATATGCACGACGATATGGAAAGTCGCGCTTCGAGCGAAGACGAGATAAGCGTGGGCTGCCCCAGCCCGCCAGCGTCTCCAGCAGACGACTACTTCAAACCCCTCAAGAAACTGAAGATGGTTCCTCTTGAGAGAGAAGAAACGAGGAGACCAGCATCTCCTGAGGAGAGGAACATCCCTACAGCTCACAGACACTTCGACGGAGTTAAATCTTTTTCGATCTTAGATATACTGTCGCATAGGCCAGTGAGAGAGCAGCAGAAGATCGTGAGGCCATGGGATCTACACGCAAGAGAATCCGCGCATGCCTTGCAAAGGTTACAGCAACAGTTAAGGCTGGAACAACAGTTACAACTGCAGCAACACATGGAGCTTGGAGAACCCTGGAGAAGCAGGGATCTTCAGCTAGAGCTTGGGGAACCGTGGCGAGCAAGAGCTGAACTCCAACTGGAACTTCAGCAGTTAAGGGCTCAGAGACTCTTGGGAAGAAGTGCGGCAGATAGCGAGACGGCCAGTTCGAGGTCTAGTTCTGGCTCGGAGTGCTGTTCGCCTGGAGGAGCTCGACCTACCAACAGGGCAAGGGCTCCTCCTTTAGGGACACCCCTGGACGCTCTGTTCCAGATGACCAGCAAGACGTTTGAGGCCAACAGCAGCGAGGCTTCTGCAGGTAGGAATTTCACAATTTTACTTCTTGGCTGCATTGGCTCATTGCCTCTTTGTTGCCTATTCTTTGGCATTAATCCTTCACTTATAACTTGTCTGAGAATATTGACAAAAAATAATCCAAAATTTATTTTATCATACCTTTTACGTACCTTTTGAATGACTTTTTATGTTTATTTTTTTGGATGGCAGTTCAATCAATAATTTATCTAGCTTATTTGTACAAGGATTACAGATCAATGTGTGGATTTTAGTTACTTCAAGCTAAAAACATATTTTAATTAATTGTGTTTGGAAAATGAGAGATAATCTAGTGTGGGCCTATAACGTGTTTAATATGGGATTTTTACATATCAAACATGCCTCTAAAGAAAATATTAATTCTTGTCCATAAATCCTTGTTAGATAAATATTCCTGTCTGTCTGCGTATTGTAGAGGTTAGAGAGCTAGACAGCCGTGCTGGAGATCCTGGGTTCGACTCCCAGGAGGGTCAAAATAAAAATTAGCAATTTTCAACCCTAATATTTATTTTTTTATTACCTGGAGGGCTGACCACATTTCCTTTGTGTATTTATCGATCAGTAATTAACTGGTCATAAAAAAAGTAGTGCCCTATGCACCATTGGGTGCGAATAAGGGTAAGAAGAACAAGAAGTAAAATACTTAATATGATATGAAATTATCTACATATAACGTATTCATAACCTTTTTGGTTGGTTGTAAGATATTGCTTCTTAGTAATAAGACCGACAATGCAGGTACGTATATTATGTACAGGAAGTTAAACGATTAAAAAAAATAACAGTTTGAAACGTTTACCGTTTATTTGCAACATCTAATCAGTTATAAATAGGTATTCATTATATTAAGAATAGTCAAGATTACGTTGCATCAATCCCATCAAACGTTATTAAGTTAGATACTTTAGTTAGATAAAAAAGAAAGAAGATCATCTAAAGCATACCTCAATCGCAATATTTTTTTAAAATTATTTTTACTATTTATTTTCAATACTTAGTTAATTAACCAACCTAGTTTACATATCGTAGTGTAATGGTCAGCACGCTCGGCTACCGTTCTGGAGGAACTGGGTTCGATTCCCAGGGCGTCAAATAAATATAAGTGATTTTTTCACTCTAATATTTATTTAATATTACCCTGGACTGGTACCTGAAGCGGAGGGCTGATCACCTTTCCTTCGTGTGTTAACGATCAAGATAACACTGTGTTCATATAATGCAGTGCCCTATGCACCATTGGGGTGCGGATAAGGGTTAAAAAAAAAGTTTACATATAATAGTTACAAATTTGTATTGAACTGAAATTTTGAGTAGATATTATTTATTTAAAAAATCTTTATACGCGTACCTAAAATTTTAAACAATCTTTAAACAATCTAAAATTTTAATCGCTCAGAAATTTTAATTTTAAATTGACGTTATGCCTCATTAACCGATATTATACCTACGATATTAAAAAGCATTAGCGATAAATTTAAGAAAGGTGTGTTGAGATGGTTTGGACATGTAGAACGAATGAGTGAGGAAAGAACGGTAAAACAAATTTATGAGGCGAATGTTAGTGGGAAAAGAAGCAGAGGAAGACCGAGAAAAACATGGCACGATCAGGTATGCCAAATACTTGAAAGTGGTCAGGTTAGGAGTCTTAACAATCGGCGGGTATGTATGAGATGAGATGCTCATGCATTCATACGTGGAAGAGGCGAAGAATGTTTGCAAGGACAGAGTGGTGTGGCGCTCTATTCTCTCTGCCTACCCCTGCGGGGAAGTGGAGTGATGGTTAGTTAGTTACTTACGATAGTTTTATTAAACTCTAATAAACATATATATATATATATATATTGGTTGTATTTGGTACAAAATATCATGTTAAGTTGACAATTTTGTTCGAGAATTTAATAGTTGCACTTTTAATTGGGAATTCAAATGTATAAAAAACAAGCTTTAGTTTGGTTTCATTTTATTTTAATTAGATGGAAATAACATTTAAAAAGTTTAAAAAAACAACATCTTTTATCAAAATAATTTTCTTAACTTCCAACTGATTCACAAACACACATAAAATATAAATTAAAACATATATATTTTTTCCACATAAGTATATTTTATTTGACCAGCGATCGCATTTCGTCGTTACCGACATCATCAGACTGGTGACGACGAAACCAGGTGAGCAAAGAAATACATAAAAATTGATGTTATTATATGTACTTATTATGTGTTTGATTTTTGTACTTTTCTTGGTGGAACTGCACACTGACATTTATTGAACTGCATTATATAAAATATAATAAAAACTACATATATAGTTTTTTCCACATATATTTATTTGACCCGTTATTGAGTTTAGCCGTCACTAGTCTGGTAATGTTGCTAACGAGGAAACCCGGTGACTGGTCAAATAAAATTTATTTGTTAGTTATTTTATTTTATAAAATGTTGTCCCACCAAACAAATGTGAGTGTGCAGTTCCACCAAAAAAGTACTAAACTGAAACACAAAAAATAATAATCAACAGCAATTTCCATATATTGTATTTCTTTACAATTCCAGTCGTTGAACATATTTAGTAATATTTTTTATTACATCCAAATTGACCTATTGTCGTTTCGTTAATTAGGTAGATACACGTAAAAAATACATAAAAATGTATAACCACATTTTCTGGAATGAAATAAGAAAATTCGGTCGTAATTACCGCTGGTAATTCGGTAGCAATTTGGCAAAATTTTGACGCAATTCGATTATGATTAGCGATAACAATTTATGCCTGATTTCACCCTTTATATTTCCATATTTCAGGCGTCATTATGAAGTATCCGCACGCTTTTCTTTGGCATTCTTAATTGGAAGGGTTTTCAGGCGCCGAGGCCCGAATTATCCGCCATCTTGGCTTTTTTGAGAAACAATTATTCCACATTACCGACAAATTAAAGTTCAGAAAGCAATACACTGTTTAAGTAGGAAACTATATATGTACATATGATGTTACATACAATTTTTCCGAACTACCAAAAATTAAATTATTTAAAAAATGATGTGGCTAATATGATTATTAAGTAAAACATGCGAGCGATAATTTTGCAGTTTAAAAAATCCATTTTACATTTTTTTAAAAAAGATTTAAAAACAACATAAAAATTAGCATATTAATTTTTAAAATCTATTTTGCAGTTACTTTGTGATAATATGTATCGATTTTTAATTTAAGTTTTGCTTAGTAAATACCAATATTACTTAAAATCTACTCTTAAATCCTCTTCATCCTTCAACGTCCCAAGGACGACTCCAAAATTTAGACTAAGCTTCACATACGGTGTTTGAAAATGATGAGAAATGCATCAATACACTTTTTACAATTAGATTTTAAGAAATAGTGGTATTTACTAAGTAAATTTCAATTAAAAATATACCTTTCAGTTCGGTAAGTAGTTACTTGTATTTGGAATCGATTTCAAAGATTACCACCTTGTGATTATTTTTACATATAACTAACAATTTCTTGCTATTATTTTCATTATATTTCAATAAATTTTGGATGTAATTTAGTCCCTAATTTAACTAAAAAGTTAATCGTCAGATTTTTAAAAATAATTTTAAATCAGGGATGTAAAAACAATTTAAAATGAAAACAATGAAAACATTGTGTTTAAATCACAATTGTAATTTGAATTGCTCGGTAAATATTCCATATTACCAATATTATATCAATACTGCACTAAGTTGATGTGACTTGCAGGCATGTTCCAATATACCAACACTCACCCAAGATGAATTTTGAAATATGAGATAGACACTCACAGATTTTAATTAGGGTAAGCGCTGGTATTATGGAACCCACATAATCATTTCGTATATCATTCCATAATAGTGTTATCAATAAAATACCGATTAAAGGGTTAAGCATTTATTTTTCACGTTTCATTTAAAAGTAGGTACGTACCTACATATTTAGATAACAGATTCAATCAAATATTTAACACAGTTTTCCTGAAAATTCGCATTTTACGAACCCTATAATTTTGAGCTTTTAATCAAAATATTTCAGCGATACGGGCATAATAGGCTGAAAAAATATTGGCTGACATGGAAAGACTGGTGAAAGGTACATGTTTTTATTTTTATATTAATTTTTCATAACTGCTTTACGTAATTTAATACGATACCAATTATACTTAAAATTGCAAATTATATATATTATAATTAGCTATACACGAGTTGGTTTTAAAAGTGGTACTATTAAAAAAATAACATTAACGGTTCAAAAATTAGCTGGAAAACGAAAAAACGTTTTAAATGTATATTAGATATATATATACACACACACACACACACATATATATATATATATATATAAATATTTAATTTTTTAAAATTTTTATTCTTACCCTTATCCGCACCCCAGTGGTGCATAGGGCACTGCATTATATAAACACAGTGTTATCTTGATCGTTAACACACGAAGGAAAGGTGATCAGCCCTCCGCTTCAGGCACCAGTCCAGGATAATATTGAATAAATATTAGTGTGAAAAAATCACTTTTTATTTTACACCACCTGGGACATCCAGAACGGTAGCCAATCGTGCTGACCATTACACTACGGAGGCGGACAAATATATATATATATATATATATATATATATATATATATATATATATATATATATATATATATATATATATACATAAATAAATATATATATATGTATATATATATATATATATATATATATATATATATATATATATATATATATATATATATATATATATATATATATATATATATATATATATAAATATATATATATATATATTTATATATATATATATATATATATATATATATATATGTATATATTAATATATATATATATATATATATATATATATATATATATATATACATAAATAAATAAATATATATATATATATATATATATATATATATATATATATATATATATATATATATATATATATATATATATATATATATATTTATATATATATATATATATATATATATATATATATATATATATATACATATATACATATATATATATATATATATATATATATATATATATATATATATATATATATATATAAATATATATATATATATATATATATATATATATATATATATATATATATATAATATATATATATATATATATATATATATATATATATATATATATATATATATATATATATATATATATATATATATATATATATATATATATATATATATATATATATATATATATATATATATATATATATATATATATATATATATATATATATATATATATATATATATATATATATATATATATATATATATATATATATATATATATATATATATATATATATATATATATATATATATATATATATATATATATATATATATATATATATATATATATATATATATATATATTTATATATATATATATATATATATAGTAAGTAAAATATAGTCCTTCTCGCAAATAGGAAAAAACGACGTATGATGGACGTATAAAATAAGAAAAGGATGCAAGGCTGCGATGAGCATTGTCAAAAAAATTTGAAAGTTTTGAAAAAATTTAAATGTGTTTAGACACATGGAACGAATGGTGAAGAAAGAACGGTTTAACATATTTATGGGGTAAATGTAGTTTGAAAATAGGAGCAGACGAAGGCCGAGAAAGACTTGATATTGAGCTTGATCAAGTACCTATATAAAACACTTGATCATTGCAAGTTATCCATTATCCCAATAATCGGCGGGTATGCATGAGGAATGCATGAACGTGGTACCTACCTAGAGGCGAAGCACTTGCCTTTGCAAAATTGTTTTGCAAAGGCAGAGTGGTGTGGCGTCCTATTCCTCTGCCTAACCATGTGGAGAATCGCCTTGATGGCCATGATTGATCTGGTAGTACCAAGCCTATCAAAGTAAATGACAAAGATACGTTAGGAACTATTTTGTAACGTAGAAAATCACATGTTAGCATTATTACAAGTTAGCGTTATTCATTTTCATAATCCCACTAAGTTTAATATGGTAGGTGTATACTTCCCTTTAGTGCCTACGTCATTACAGTAGGTACTCATTTTCATTTTCTAAATTAACATTTCGGTTAATGAAAAATATACGTAACATAGCATTAACCGTTTCTAGGGAAAATGGAGTACATGGATGTTGGTCAACATATTACCTTATTATACCAGTGGCGTTCAAGGAATGGAGTGGTATGTGAGAAAAACAGCGTTTTAATTGGTGAATGAAAACAGCGTATTCTAAGTAAACATTTTCGATAAAATGTGAGTTGTGAGAGACAGTCCTTTATAAGGTACATAGAAACAATCCTGAGGTTTAGAGTAAGTAACGTTTTTTTAACATCTCAACATAGATGAAGAAGAACATATCTATATTTTGTGTATTTGCAGGGCTTATGACATATAGGATATGGTGGTTAAGTCATCACTTTAAACACGTGCAACATTCACCATTCTACCCATGATTGACAACCACACTACTCAAACTTTGGAACTCATATATATATATGATCAATCTCATGACGTATGAGTTCACGATATCCAATATGTTGAATAATATTTTTTGAAATTGAGATGATTTTGAAGTTTAAAATAACTCATAAGCGAAGAAAACTCAGATATATGAACAAGCATTTGGACACACTCACAAATGTTGTGAATTAAAATAACAGGTTAAGTTATCAGCTAAATTAAAAAAATATTTTTAGGCGTTTTTCAGTATGTAAAAACAACCCAGGGTTCGGATCCCAATCGGAAGTTTAAAAAAAATGTTTTAACGCCAATTCCTTCCATCATCATAGTTTTCCAACTTCGTTCCACTAAAGAGGGCAGGCACTGTTTATGCGCCTACATGCAACGCACGCCCCTGACTTTTGAACGTAGATACACAGTATATAGCTATTTTCTGAAATTTTGTGAATTATTCATGATGTGGGTAATTAGTATCTAGTTATTTAAATACCTCTTCGCTTCATTCCGGCACCGGAAGTAATATTTTCTTTACGATTTAATTAACGATTAATTTACATTTGAAGCCATCGCGCGCTCATATCACGTCAAATGCCAAATTAAGATTTATCGCGATATCTATGAAAATTTGGAGATTTATTAGCGTGTCTGCTTAAACATTAAAAAATCTAACTAAATCTGTATTTTTTAACATATCTAACAAGCGTAACATCGGACTCATATGAAGCCATACAAATGGACTTATTTAAATTCACTACTACAAATTAATAGGTGCTTTATTTTTACAGTGTGCGTTTTAATTTATTTATTTATTTAAACTTCATGTACAGAAAATAAATAATAATATAGGCGGGCTTATCGCAAAAAAGCAAAATAAATAAAAACGTTGCTTTTATTGATCTTTAATTGTTGCTTTTCTTTTTAAATCACATTTTTGAAATCTATGAAAATTTAGAAATTTTTTCATATTGTGTACCTACCTGTGTTTTTGGTATCGTAAGGGAAGGGTAATTAACTATAACCTAACTATGAGTAATTCAATGTTTTAGAATTAGTACATAAACTCTGAGGAGGACAAGGTTCTTGTCGAAACCGGTCGGAAAAAGTGTACCAATAAATAGTGCTCAAAAAGTTGTTTTATTTTATAAAGTTTGTGAGATTAGATGTTATTAATAAATTTCACTCCGAAAGGCTTTGAAATTATAAATTAATAAAAATTTAAACTAAATTAAATGGATGGGAATGCATAGATTTGGCAAAGTCTTTTTACGTAAATTTAATAAAAAAAGTTAATTTATTATTATTTCTTGTATTTGATCCAAATGTAATTAAACTTTTCACCTAAACCAGCCTACCACGTAGGACGTAAGCCTTATAAAAGCCCTGATTTACATATTCTTCTTCGTCTATGTTGAAATATCAATTAAAAATCTTCATCCTAATAACTTCTAAGCGCAGCAAAATACCGAATTTGTGAACAAAAATTTGGATACATTAAAATGCTGTAAATAAATTTATCATCATTCCGACTTCTGGTGCGGCTTCTGAACCAATTTAAAAATTTGATAACATCTCACTTTAATGTTGCCCATCGCAAAGAATGCAAGAAATCAGTCCAGTTAAGGTTTAACGAAAAGTGCGTTTCATAATTATCGATGTGAAAACTTGATCAAATGATTCATACAACTTTTTTATTAAATATGCGTTATTATCGGACCTATTCGAAGAAATCCGCACCCTTTAGTACACTCTTTGAACACGATCCAATCGTTTGACTTAAGAGTTTAAAATGAATTATAGTTGATAGGTTCTTCATCAAAAGTGTAAATATTGTAGTACGCACGTGACTTGATAACTGATTGAAATGCTTTAATTTTTCTGCATTGTGGTCAGAAAAATATTTGCTTTTTGTGTGTGTAATGGAGACGAGAAGTTTGAAAGATGAATTATGTTGATGGTCGATTAGTGAGCAATCTGTATTAAGTAGCGATCGTATTTTGCATAATTTGAGACAACCACGCTAACTGAATAGCAAACAAATCTTTAGAACTATAAATAATCGATATACACAATGTATATCGATTATTAAAATGTAGAAACCATTAAAAAACAGTAACTAGTAAAGATGTTTTAAAAGTACATAGAAATGTCTAGCAAATGAATTGAATCGTTTTATTTTTTGTGACCATATTAAATAAATAAAAATAAAATAAACCATATCATACTTTCTACTGTTCTAATAAAATAGGCTTTAAATCAAAACATTATTATTACTAACATTTTATCAGATTTTTTTTTATATATCTATATTTTCGAAATTGTTTATGTCTAAATTGCTTTTAACTGGGTGTAATAATATTATATAAAATTATCAACATGTCATTCCACAAAGTTAATGCAGAATCAACAAATAACAAAAGATAACTTCTTCTTTAAGTTTTCTTTAATGATTAAAATAATCGAGATATATTTTTTAACATTTTCTCATTAAAGTATCATATTTTTGTTTTTATTTCTTATTTTAAAATTACTTTTCCTTATATTAACAACTAAATCTGTGGGCAGTATTATTCGGTACTTGAGTTAATTCCAAAAAAGGTGTCTGTGATTTTTTTATTTATCAAATACTCCATAGACGCGGTTACTCCATTTATTATCTGTGGTCAGACAAAAAGTCATCTCTTTGGTGGTCCATTTTCCGTTTTACCTCACACCTCGAGGCAGCCTAGGGGTATATTTTTATTATATCCACTAATGCACTAAGTGTCCCATAGACCCATGAGCTAGTTTCGAGGGATTTTATGTGTAAAATAATAAATTTTATGTACATATTTATGTCTTAGTCTTGATGTTCTAGTATAGACATAAACATATATATTTTTTCAATCTCAAAGAGGTGTGAGATCATAGTGAAAAAATATAAATATATTAGAATGTGTAGACAATCCAAAATGATATTGATTGGATGCAACAGTTTCAATCCATGGATTCGTCGCCAAGTCACTTTTACTCATGCGCCGGCAATGCACAGAAATGAATTACATTCACTTTTCTAACGCACGATTTACCCCTATCAGCGTAGTCTGTCTCTCTCATGTCACTAATCCATAAAAAAGAAAGATTCTCATTTTATGATATAAATGAATAATGTTCAAACTAAAATATGCACAGAAATTAATTTGCACATACGCTGAGATATATTTAGATGATGGTTTGGCAATAGTTCTAGCAGGAACAATTCTTTAAACAAAACAAAACGGTATCTCAAATCTGAATCACAGATATTGGTAAATTAAATTGTGTGTGGACAAGAAGTGCATTGCACGTGTACAAATACTAAGTAGCCTCGTCAAAAAAGTCTACCAGAAAATTGTCAGACCCGCACTCCTCTATGGCTCCGAATGGTGGACGATGTCCACCACCTACTGTCGAACACCTACTCTAGGCAACAAGAAACTGCTGAAGTGCGAATGCTTAGATGGTGAGCTGGAATGTCCCTTGGAGACAAAATAAAGTGTTCAAGCATTCATGTAAACCTGGATGTAACTAACATAAGATAGAGGATAGACAATTTAAGAGGTGTGAACATATTGTAAATCAGGTGATTGGTTGCTAAATATCTTTCTCGAAAGACACCTAGAGGAAGAACAAAAATTGTTGAAAGCTACAGAAATACAACATGATTCAAAGGCATGACCTAGGTGACATTGTCCATGATAAAAGGACCTTAAGACGAGGATAGCTGACCCCAACTATGTACAATGACGATAAATTTGGCTGGAACCAGGAAGAAGAAGACATACTGAGAAATCGCGTTTGATTGATGACGTTTCAAACAGCTAGATATACAAAGAAAAACAGAAATTGGTTTGTAAATAATAAAAAGACCGATGCACCAAGTGATTGCGAGAAAAGGTATAAGTAAATAAATATTTTCAGGCGTAAATCATCAAAAAATATTTTTGTTTTATATGTTGGCCATGAAGCGAGGCTATCAAAATATTTATGAAGAAGGCTCGGGGTTCGTTTAATTGAATTATTATGGAAAATAATGTAGGTTTGCAAGGTGCTCGCGGTGGTCTGTTCCTTGGGCAGGTAATCGATATCCCAACATTGGTTTAAGTATGGGCACCTACCTCGTATTTAAAGTTTTATTTTGTTTATTGTACCTAACAGGTGTTTTTCGTTTTAAAACACACACACACACACACATTGTCAGACCCACACTCCTCTATCGCTCCGAATGCTGGACAATGCAAAACACCTACTCCAGGCAACTAGAAACTGCTGAGACGAGAATGCTTAAAGGGTCAGCTGGAGTGTCCCTAAGAGACAAAATAATGACAACATTTTGAGTGTGTCCAAATACTTGCTCACAAAATCGGGATTATCACCAGATACAGGAGTTATTTTCAAATTCATTTTTGACATCTCATCAAAGATGAAGAAGAATGTGGAAGTTTTCATTTTCTAGACATTTCTACTTCTACCATCTATATATATATATATATATATGTATATATATATATATATATATATATATATATATATATATATATATATATATATATATATATATATATATATATATATATATTTATATTTATATATATATATATATATATATATATATATATATATATATATATATATATATATATATATATATATATATATATATATATATATATATTTATATATATATATATTTATATATCTTAATGTGTATATATATATATATATATATATATATATATATATATATATATATATATATATATATATATATATATATATATATAAGAAGCGCCCTTGAGGTATTTTTTTACGAAAATGGCGCTATATGAGTTATCCAATTTTATTATTATTATTATTATATATATTTATATATATATATTGCCCACCTTGCCTTCATTTTAGCAATGATCAAGTCAAGATATGTTACTCTATGTTGTGTGAATAACGGTCACGTAAAAATCACCTTATTTTCCCAATTGGATTTTTCGCAACCCTACAAGGATGCAGTCGACCCTGCCCAAATTGAAATTAAGGATAATACGCTATAATTCCTTACCGGCTAACATAAGTACAGGCCGGCTTCGCATAGAACATGCCCCCTCGTACACCTTAGCCCGTATCTTCGGCGAATATCAAAGGGAACGCCGAAATAAGGTGTTATCATATTATTTATGATATCTAGGGTTGTCCCGCTCGTCGGACATCCGGAATATAATACCCAAAATATTTTGTAATCTCCAATCTACCTGTATTATATTTGATTCTTGTAATAGACCCGATGATAATTTATGAAAACCAAAAAAATGAGAGTCCAAAACCATTCTGAGTGTGTTTATAAACCCTTGTTTACAAATCTGGGTATCTTCACTAAGAAGTTCAATTTCTTAATGTTCATGTTACAACTGCATCAATAAATATGTATAACAGTCAGAAGTGGAAGATTGTTGATAAAAATAAATAAGTAAAGTAATTATATTATTTTTTGACATCTCAACAAAGATGGAGGAGAATATGGAAATCTGAGCATTTTCATGGCTTACGACCGTCATAGGCTGGTTTATGATAATCCAAATTTGTGAACAAGTATTTGACAACAGTAAAAATGTTGTTCTTTTGATTTTAATCAATTGAGTATCTAACGCATTTTTATTGTATTTATTTTTTTATATTAAAATACAACATTTTCTCTAGCAGAGAGAGTTAAGTTTCTGGGTTTCATTACGTCATTTTAACATATTAACATAGATGAAGAAGAATATGGAAATTTGGGTATTTACAAGGCTTTCGATCCGTCATAGGCTGTTTTGATTTAAATGTTAAACATGCCTTCAAAATAAAATAATAATAATAATAATAATAAAACCCTTATCCGTACCCCAATGGTGCATAGGGCACTGCTTCATATAAACGCAGTGTTATCTCGATCGTTTACACACGAAGGAAAGGTGATCAGCCCTCCGCTTCAGGTACCAGTCCAGGGTAATATTGAATAAATATTACAGTGAAAAAATCACTTATATTTATTGGACCCCCCCTGGGAATCGAACCCGGGACCTTCAGAACGGTAGCCGAGCGTGCTGACCATTACACTACGGAGGCGGACGTAGTGTAATGGTCAGAAAAATAAAATAGAATTATATAATTTATATTTGAAGCAATAACTTTATGATTTTTCATTTTATGCAAAAAATATAACTTTGTTTTTAAATCATTATAAATATTATAGTGATTTTAAAGTATGCTATATTTTAATAAATTTATAAAATTACACCAAAATTTAAAATATTAAACGTTTAGAATAATAAAGTGATTAAACATTTGACACCTCAACACATATGTAAAAAAATATGAAAGCTTACAACCTTTGTAGAACTCATATTTATGCACTCGTATGTATGATAAAATCCATAAGTTTCTACATGTGCGATTTCTCTGCAGCATCTATGGTTGCTTTGAGTGTGTTTATTGTTTATTATGAAACCATTATACGTGATACTTTCCGAATTATTTTACACACTGGGAGACGCTTCAAAACATATTAATTTTTTTATCTGTATTCCTCTACTTCTGTTCCTAACTATATTATTAAAGCTCAGACAAAGGTTGCCAAATATTTCTGCCATATGATTAACAGGAATTTTGGTCTGTAAAGAGAGGAAAATGAGACGAAAATGTACGAATCCCTCAAGGATAAAATGATGTATTTTATAGAATAAATATGGACTGCGGGTAGTCGATTAGAGATTTTTTCGATTAGGTATCAAAAAAATGAATGATCAACCACGATCCCAAATAGAGATATAAACTCACTAATGTCCTTCACCACGAACGTAATTTCCTGTCTCAATTATCCGTGTGAAGAGTGACGCATAAAAGGGATAAATATAAACGAAAAAAACCCGAGTAAATACAAGATGAAGTTGTACCGAATTATTAGTTGAAGGATTTGACCGCAGTTAGACACCTATTTCTAGATCGTTAGAAAAATTGTTGTGGTTCTCTAGGACATGGTGGTGTGGAGAAATTAAAAAAGCAACACCTTTTGGCCCTACCGGCGTATCATTAGGGATGTTTAGGTTGTATCACCAGCGGTTGTAGAAACCGGCAATTATTACAACGGCTCCAGACATCGCCAACTAAAAAAATACCATAAAAATATTATTTAAATACAAAAATTACAAGACTGAAAAACTTCTAGAAGGAGAATATTAAAATACAAAAAGTACAAGACTGAAAAACTACTAGAAGAAGAATATTAAAATAAAAAAGTACAAGACTGAAAAACTACTAGAAGGAGAATATTAAGTTACAAAAAGTACAAGACTGAGAAACTACTAGAAGGAGAATATTAAAATACAAAAAGTACAAGACTGAAAAACTATTAGAAGGAGAATATTAAAACACAAAAAATACTAGACTATAAAACTACTAGAAAAAGAATATTTAAATATAAGAAATATTAGAAAGTCTACTACTAATAAAATTAAAGACCAAAAATACAAGACTGAAAAACCACTAGAATAAGACAATTTAAATAGAAAAAATACATTACCAAAAAACTGCTAGAAATAAGAGTTTTAAAATATGTTCAAAAATTACACGACTGAAAAAATACTAAAAAGAAAATCAAAAATGAATAGAAAAATATGTAGAATATTAAAATACAGTAGAACCTCTTATAACGAGCATAATTCGTTTCAGAATCTTACTCGTCAAACGAAGTATTTATCAAGCAAAACATTTTTTGACTGGTACGGAAGTCCCAGTGAATATCGTGAAAAAGGGACTCGCCCTTTCTCTGCAACTCGCTATGCGAAATGTCGCTCGTTAAGTAAACAGCTCTTTAACTTTTTTTTGTTCGTTATGCGAATTACTCGTTATGAGAGGTTCAACTGTACAAGAAATACAAGAGTAAACTATAAGATATGCATGCTTGTAATGTGTCGGGTTTTGGTTTCTCTAATTAGGAGTTATTTTTAAAGGGAGAAACCCAAATACAAACATACTCAAAATGTTATAAATATTTAGTTTGATAATTGATTAAATGTTTTTTACATCATTTTTTCATAATAAACCAAGAAAACCGGGAAATTTAAACACAAATATCAAACAAGTATCAATGCTGTTTCTACGATGACGATATTATATAATAACATGTAATAATATATTAGCGATATGTAGAAAAGCATGTATGTATGTACTTAACATACGACTTGTTCACGTTTGCATTTAAACAATGCCAGATGTTCACAATCATCATTACATGAGTGCCAAATAAATCAATCGCCAATCAACTTAGTCAATGTTGCATGAATGTTATTTAATGCACCATTCAAATGATAAATTATTCATTTAATAAATAATTCGAAACAAATGTATACTATTTAAAACATAAAATCGAACATAATTAAAGAAATTGTCTGTTAAATGCTTTCATATTCACATCACTAAATAAAAAATAACTTTAAAATATTTTAAATACTTCATGTTTATTCTTGAAAGATTTCAGTACACCATTCACCTTGTTCCCAAAATTCTCTCCCCTTTAATATATTTATTAATCTTACCATCCCTAGAAAACATACCTCGCAAATATAAGAAATCATCGACCAGTTCCATAATTTTCCATACATTTTGTTTACAATTATAAGTATTGTACTTTTGTACCTACTCTCCCTTAAAAAAACAATTAGTGCAAAGTAATTTAATGTTTTTTTTTCGAAAAGTCAATACTTTGTCAGTCCCAAAGTTAATATTTTATTTGCAAAAAAAAAATTTTTACATTGTTATATTTCAACACATTTGAAATAATATTTATTTATTTACACTTGGTGACTTAAAATATGCTAATTAAAATCAATTGCTAATTGGATTCTCAATGTGTATAAATTTTAAAGTTTAGGATTTGTAATATGAAGTCGCAACTTAATATTCTCATAAATCAGGTATCATTTTACATAATTAATTTTTTTATTATAACACCGTTTTTACATTGAAAAATTAAGTTTTTTAAAAAAACAATTACATGGTTTTGAAAAGAAAAGAGTTATTGAAAGGTATGGAGTTAAACGAACATAGTAAAAATATTTTTTCAGTAGTTTCTAAAAAATATTCATTTTACATTTTTTTTAAATGATGGTATTTTTGTTAGTAAATATCCCCTCAATAATTATATCGACTCTCATCATTTCATCATTTTGTGTTCGATTTTATTAAAAAATCGATTATCGACGGTGCCCAAAGATTGAGCAGCCCTGCATTACAACACAGCGCTACAATAGGCCGCTGGTAGGTGTGAGTCTGGGCCCCCCACGAGATAATGGGCCCAAGATTGAGATGTGTATCCCTGTAACACATTGGGCGCAGGCGAGCGAGAATCGGCGGGCTTCGTACATCGTACGGAGAACGATTATAGACCAAGTACCTACCTACAGATAAGTCATTTAAATTAAGAATAATATGAATTTAAAAAAAAAATGTGTTTTTGTAATCACCTGTCGATGAAAACATCTGTAGTTTACGAAACTCTATCTATGGGAAAAAGTTACATAAGTATGTCATTTACATCTTAAAAATATATATTTTTGTAATCCATCTATGAACATGGAGAGGCGCTTGTCTAAACCGGTAGGAAAAATGTCTCAAAAAAAAAAAGAGTTTTGTTTTAAAAAATTATAAAATGTGCCACGAAGTATAAAAATTGAAGATAACGTTTTTAATATGTATTTATGTAAAAAAGAAATCATAAAGAAGAAAAAATCAGAGTACTCAAATGGTTACCTTTAAAAAAAGGGAATTATAAATAATATGCTTATCTTCATATAAAAAAAAATTAAAAGATAAAATACCAAAATATTATAAGGTTAAAGTAGTTTTCAATAAAAAAATCACAAACATATTAGAAATAATATAAATAAATAACATACAGAAATAAGTACAAAATACGACTGCCATTTTTGAAAAAAACTGAGTCGCAAAATTTTATAAAGTATAAGGGTTTGAAAATATATGAAGAATGAAAAGAAAATGTTTTGTACACTGTAAGGGGATGTAAATATATATATGATGTAAAAAATTGTTTGTTTTAAATGTAATATAAGCTTTGTAAAGAAATAAAATAAAAATAAAGGTAATTCATTTATCATTGGGTTTTTGGTCCGGCTGTGAAGGTGTTTGAGAATTCTTTTGTCGGTATCCGCCTAACACTTTGTGTGGGAAAAATGATCTAAATTATCAGTGAGTTCTAGCATAGATTCATAAGATTATACTCTGTTCGATATGGATTCATGAATATGCCGTTCAATTCTCCATTCTAATTTAATACTAATTTCAAATACTTAACGAGCTGACGACCACCGCATCAGTTTAATCCAATTTAAATGTCATTATTATAGAAAAAAGGTTTTAATTTATTTGTGTGAATAAACCTGTACAAATGGTATATATGAATATTATTTTGAGTACGTTGTTCATAAATGCTGTATTAAATTCCCTCCAACTTGGCAACTTAATGTGCTAAGCACTATGCTATGTAGCCAGATTCTCGTCTTCGATTTCCAGGGGGGGTAAAATAAATATATATATTTTTTTCACTCTGATATTTATTTAATATTACTCTAGTCTGATACCTTAAATACAGGACTGATCACCCTGCCCTCATATAATAAACGATCAAATAAACATTGCATCAATTTATTTCAGTGCCCTATGCACCATTGGGTGCAGATAATGGCCAGTAGAAGTAGTATTAAATTCCCGACGATTATTACGACTCCTGACTCGGCCGCTTCCAAGTATTTGACATACCTGATTGTGCCAAGTTTTCCTCGGTCTTCCTCTGCTTCTTTTTCCAACTACATTCGCCTCATAAATTTGTGTAACCGTTCTTTCCTCACTCATACGTTCCACATGTCCAAACCATCTCAAAACATATTTCTTAATTTTATCGATAATGCTTATCGCAGCCTTGCATTCTTTCCTTATTTCATCATTCGAACATCTATCAAACATCGTTCTGCCACACACTCGTATCAAACATCGTTCTGCCACACACTCGTCTGAGGGATCGCATTTCGACTGCATTCAGCTGCTGTCATCCTTGAATATGCCATAAATCCTTGAACATAATAGGCAAAGAGAATTTTATATATATGATTATATATATTTATATTTAAAGCACTTCAATCATTATGAATAATAGGTATGTAAAACAAATTTTTAGATAATGTCACAGTCAAATTCTACTCAAAGTATTACCTAACACCTATGTAGGTATAACAGCGCGTGCAATCAAATTGTCCCTCAAGGCATCGTTCGTACCCTCCCATACGTTTGAATTCATTCATGAAGCCAGTAAAAGTTGTTTTTCCTGATACAATTTAATAATTCTTTCATTTTTATTGACCACCCTGAAGTGCTTCGATCTAGCGAAGCCTCGTGATTAGCATCAAACGGATATGTACGAGAGCCGGAGGTGTTCGTCTAAACTGGATTTGAGGAATACGACATGCAAAATACACATCTCATCTCTGTTGTTACATTCCACCGTTTGAATACATTAATCCCACAGTATTTAAAGATTTTATGGTAGATTGCGGCGAAAATGTTGCGAAATTAACATGACTTACGATTACAAAGGAAGAAAATCAAAAAACGATTTGTGTTAGTTCAATATGACGTGGTAACTGTATCATTTGCTTGAGAATTGCAACTCTATTTTGATTTAAATACATATCTTTCGTAAAATACCCTTGAGGTAGTATTTTACGACAATGGCGCTATACAAATTACCCAAATTATTATTATATTATTATTATCTTTTCATTGTTGATGAGAACATCTCGCTCACTCCTTTTAAGAACGTCATAAATAAAAAATCGTCGATTTTCAGCTATGCATGTTTTCAGAATGCCCAAAAAATGTACTATGTCCCAGCAAAAGAGGCATATTTTTAACTTAATATTTACCCACTACAGGGCAGAAAATGTTGTTTTTGCATTTTGAAGAAAAGGTATTGTTTAATAATTTTTTTTTTGAACTAAATATTTTTCAAATGGAGAAAAAAACCTTCAGGTTTTGCCTAAAAAGATCTGTTGCACAATAAAAAGTTCAATAAGTGGCTTGATATCTATTTTTAATACATTGTGTTATGTTTTTAAACTTTAAAAACGATCTCCTGAAAAATCAAGTTTTTTGATTTATGACGTTCTTGAAAGGAGTGAGCGATCAGTAGTTCTCAAAACTAGCCATGTTTACATTAATAAACTCATATAGTGGCCTTTTACAAGTTTATTTGTTGATTTGGCGTTTAATTTGTAAAATTCCTTAATTTATATAGATATTAAATATTAAAATCAAACAATGATTTTTAGGGTCTACTAAGTTATATATTTTCATTTCTAAAAACACATAAAAATAAAATTAGTGACAATTGTTACGCCTTGTCGGAGCGTTTTCAAACTACTGTCTTAATAGTATTTTTATCATTATGTTATTCCACGAAGTTGATGATAAATCCATTTTAATCCGAAGTTTATAGAAGTGAATGTAATACGCAATGCGTTCAACAGATGGCGCTGCCATTGAGGCAAACACTGTTTTAAAGAACCCGCCGTAGGTATGTACAAAAGTTAGAACAAGCGCGTGTTCGAAACGCAATGCTGTGTTAAAATTTCATAGAAATCGGCGAATAATGACAATAAAATTAGTTTGAAAATGCCATTACAAGGCGAAACAAATGTCACAAATATAATTTAAATATATATTTAACAATAAAATACAATTTATACAGACTTAAAAAAAAAACAGGGTTTGATTTAAACATTTAATATATTATCAAGTACCACCTTACCTTCACAGCTAACTTAGAATCAATGAAATGTATAAAGTAATGCCTCTAGCGAGATAGCGAGTGTTTCTGCCTAGAATTTTCACTCATGAATTACATGAAATTACAGTAACTTTAAACATAAAGAGTAAATCCACTTAAGAGTAAGCATAGGCCATGAAACATAAAAAGTTGAAGCCTGAGTAGGGTCATGATAAGCGGTGCTGCATAAGCCGTAGCTAGATTTCAGAGTCACTTGGACGTTAGGTAGTTCAAAAAAAAATATTACCTACCTACCTCTACCGCTTACTCTAATTAATTCTCCGTGCACGCCACTGCCTGGCCTAATATCACATTGTCTTTGGTATAGTAATCAAAGACTTGGTTCAACCAATAATAGACAAGAGTGGGTGGTAAGAGTGGTGAAGTATATAACCGGACTATACCTGGAAATCATACAGGAAGAAGTACAAGAGTAAAAACAATAAACAATGACCCAAAATGACTAAGTAGATATGTATCCTAAGGTCTGTTGAAACAATAAAAGCCCACGCCAAACTATAAGCCAAATAAATACATCATCCGAGATGATTGACTTGTAAATTAATCGACTGATGTGTACATTTACTATCCACAGTTGAATTATTTCTTGTTTTGTACATAAACAATGGCTTCAATACTCGATTTTACTCCCACTGGATTTTTATTATGACAAATTACTAGTTTAATACCTCCCAGAGTAATGTTTTTTTTAAATTTTTTTTCATTTCTTAAAAATATAAATATTTTAACGATAAAACACTTTTAAACAAAAATTGTCACGAACGTATTGCTGAAAACAAGGATAAAATAAGACTGCCATTGTTGAAAAAAACCGAGTCGCAAAATTGTTTAATGTATAAGGGTTTGAAAATGCATGATGAGATGCCTGAATGTAGGAAGATTGAAAAGAGTCTGAAAGAATTTAAAAAAAAGGTTTTGTTTACTATAAGGAGATAAATATATATATATATATATATATATATATATATATATATTATATATATATATATATATATATATATATATATATATATATATATATATATATATATATATATATATATATATATATATATATATATATATATATATATATATATATATATATATATATATATATATATATATATATATATATATATATATATATATTATATATATATATATATATATATATATATATATATATATATATATATATATATATATATATATATATATATATATATATATATATATATATGTATATATATATATATATATATATATATATATATATATATATATTTATATAAATATATATATATATGTATATATATATATATATATATATATATATATATATATATATATATATATATATATATATATATATATATATTTGTTATAATAATATTGTACCGTCATAGACTGGTTTAAGTGTTCACATTACAAGCGTGTAACATTCACCAATCAAACTATAAGCTAATAAAATGAGAAGGATATTTTCTGGCGTTTCTCGAGCATATGAATATAATTCAGGATTCGGACCTCACATACTAATGAAAGAGTTTCTGCTTAGTAAAAAGCTTCTATCATCTCATCATAGATGTGTCCAGTGAAATTCTAGTTTATTCAAATAGTTGATTTTGAAATTGATGAATATAATTGGAAGTTACAAAAATTTTATTAGTGTGGCTGTCAATCATGGATAGAATTTGTGTTTATATTACTTTATATTATTATAAATGTTCACTTAAACCAGCCTATGACGGCCGTAAGCCTCGTAAATACCCAGACATCCATATTCTTCTTCATCTATGTTGCGATATCAAAAAAAAATTAAGTATTTTCAATTTTTCCTTTTTTATAAAGAGCCGTTCATATAAAAAGTGCCATTTTAAGGCATTGGCTTCTTCACTTACAAACTTTGTATAAGGGCACTTCTATCTCACTCGTATTGATTTAAGAGCACTTAACAACTCTCTTTTCTCTTTCCCTCCCATTCCTAACAGCCTCTATTTATCATCTGATATCTTTCTCTAACGCACGCGATAGTTGCATTTCTCTTGGGGGAGTTTACGTTCTCTTGAGGGTCTCTTTCTAACCAATGCATTTGGGATATCCTATTTACTCCTTACTCATATTGTATCTCTTTTACACTCATCAGTTTGCGACGTCTTTTCTCTCTTTGTTTGGCGAGCGCTTGTCTTTTTAGAATTCGATTCATCTCTCTCACCCTAATAGGAACAGATACGTTTTCTTTACAAAAAAAAGAACAAAATGTCAATACGTATTTGAATTTATAAGTACTGATTGTAAGTGTTCCTTTTTACTTAAAGAAAGAGTACTAGATTTGAATCTGGCGCCTTCGAGATTAGTTAACACTTTTTCTGGATGCATTTCGCCCATCTCTTTTCTTCCGACAGGAACTAGCATGTTTCTACTCTTTCGTAGAGTGTTTTGTCTCTTTCTAGCACGAGTGATCTTGCGGAGATTTGTATGTTTTGTCTCACGCGTCAGGTGAGGTGTGGCGGCGCCTTTGAAGTCAGTCGCCTTCCAATTAGATTTTGCCGCTTATTAAGCCGGTCTTCGAAACGCCGCGACCCGGATGTAGAAAAGTCCAAACCATCTCTATAGCCTTGCTAACTAATTAGTATGGCATATAATGCTTTTTTTACAAATTGGCAATCGGATGAAGCGTCATCTTTGGAATATGACGGTATAAAAATCCTTTGATCGGACCGATTTGCCGCCTTTAATAATTTATATGTGCAGACTTCAGAGTAAAAATAATATAATATGTAGATGAACTTTTAGTGTACTATAAAAACGCGTATGGCCAATGTCTAGGGAATGCCTGGATATTAAAATTTAGGAAGCCTTATATTGCATACAATATTATTAATATCCCACAAAATTTTTGGTTAATTTTAATGATTTAACCCTTTAATATGTTAACCCTTCAACAATCGCGAGATACTGACAAAACACAAAATTTCAAAACGCTAATATTTAAAATACAAAACGATATGCGAAATTGGAGGTGCATGGATGTGGTTGAGGCTAAGAATTTTTGCGAAGACAGAGTGGTGTGGCGTTCTATTCTCTCTGGCTACCCCTGCGGAAGTGTGCCGTGATGTTTTTTTAGTTAATTAGTTGAAACAATATCAAATTTATTTTTGTAGATACAAGTGTGTAGCATTCACGTGTGGCTAATTTTTATACTCGCTTTGAGACAAGCGAGTATAAACATGAGTTGTCGAGTGACTAAAGCTGAGTTAACACACTTACAAATTATACATTTATGCATAAACATTGAATTACATATTTCTTTTTTGTATTTTTTTTATTCATTACACACTGACGTATATTTGTAAGGGTATACTTTCAACTTATATTTATTTTACCCTCCCTGGGAATCGAACCCGGGACCTGCAGAACGGTAGCCGAGCGTGCTGACCATTACACTACGGAGGCGCACAAAATAAAATAAATATAAGTGATTTTTTCACTGTACTATTTATTCAATATTACCCTGGACTGGTACCTGAAGCGGAGGGCTGATCACCTTTCCTTCATGTGTAAACGATCAAAATAACACTGCGTTTGTATTATGCAGTGCCCTATGCACCATTGGGGTGGGGATAAGGGTTTATCATACTTTCAACAACAACATTTTTGTGTCCAAATCCTTGTTCACAAGTATGAATTTATAATTTAAGGTAAAATAAAGATTTTACTTATTAAATTTAAACATAAAAATAAAGTTGATAAACCCATATTTGTGAACAAAGATTTGGACCCACCCAGGGGCGTACATTCCATATAGGCAGAAAATCAGTGCCTATCCTAACTTACTTGCGTAACATATGAAAACGCAACCAGTACCTACCCTACCTTACTAAGAATATGGCTTACCTTACTGCCTCTACTGCCTACCTCTACTGCCTACCCTAGTAAGTACTACCAGCTTACCATACTACCTACCTCTACTGCCTACCATAATTAATTCCCTATTTACCTACGTCCGCCTCCGTAGTGTAATGGTCAGCGCGCTCGGCTACCGTTCTGGAGGTCCCGGGTTCGATTCCCGGAGGGGGGTCCAATAAATATAAGTGATTATTTCACTCTAATATTTATTCAATATTACCCTGGACTAGTACCTGAAGCGGAGGGCTGATCACCTTTCCTTCGTGTTTTAACGATCAAGATAACACTGCGTTTATATGATGCAGTGCCCTATGCACCATTGGGGTGCGGATAAGGGTTAGAATGAATGAATTTATCTACTTATAGCATGTCCCAAAAATAATCTAACCATTTCGAACAAATTCAGGAATATCTTTCAAAAATATTAAAGTACATAATACCATATTTATAAATTACCATCTTCTCACAATTTGTTAGTCACACCCCATTACTCGTACAAGGGAAACTGGACTCTACAATTTAGTAATCTATTTCGTCGTTACCCACTAAATTATAATGTTCTTAAGGATCGTAACGGACTACCCACTCTTAACCAGTAAAAAAATCGAGCGAAGTGTATAGCTCTCGGTTATACGAGATTTAAGGCGGATAAAAGAGATCATACTTGTTTTATACAAAAACGAATGAAAAATTATATTTACAACAATTTGAGTGTGTCCAAAAACTTGTTCACAAATCTGGATTGTCTCCATGAAGAAGATATTTTTTACATTCTTTTTGACATCTCACCGTCGATGAAAAAATATTCTATTGTTTATAGTCCGCCTCCGTAGTGTAATGGTCAGCACGCTCGGCTACCGTTCTGGAGGACCCGGGTTCGATTCCCAGGGGGGGTAAGAATAAATATGAGTGATTTTTCACTGTAATATTTATTCAATATTACCCTGGACTGGTACTTGAAGCGGAGGGCTGATCACCTTTCCTTCATGTGTAAACGATCAACATAACACTGCGTTTATATGACGCAGTGCCCTATGCACCATTGGGGTGCGGATAAGGGTTTTATTATTATTATTATTATTATATAATATAAAATATAATTCTTCATCTATGTTGAGATATCAAAAAAAACTTCTCCTTGAAGATAATTCAGATTTTGGACACAATCAAAATGTTTGAAATAAATTGAAAAATCAAAAAAAAATTAATTGAAAATCATGTTTTCAAGTGTTTCTCAATTATGTGAATATAATCCAGGATTCAAAAATCACACACAAATGGAAAAAAAGTATCTGCTTAATAAAAGCTTTCCTCATCCCACCATAGATGGCTGTTGTGAACTCGCGCATACTGTGTTACAAGTTTGATCAAAAGTTATATCTAGAAGTTTAAAATTTTTGAGTGGTGTGGTTCTCATAAAAAAAATAGAAGAAAAAAAACAACATAAAAATAAGTATGAAATAATTTTGATCTCATGGATAATACATACTATCAATTATTGTGGGTAATCGAGACTGAACTAACAACTTAAGTTAATAGGACTTCAAGTGTCATTAGGCTGGGTATAATCTAGCTCTATCATTATGTGCTTACTGTGTCCTTTGCTTAAAGATCAATTTACCTAATCGTCTATCGTCACAGACAATATACTTAGTTATTATATATGACAATCACAACAGAAATACGGATTTCCTTTTTAAAATGGTTTAGAAAAAAATGGGATAAAGCCTGGAAGAAGAAAATTGATCAGATGGTATGAGCATATAACACGCAGAGAACCTTATCATATTGTGAACCAGATCTTTCTCGAATGATATCTAGAAGACCAAAGAACTAATGGATGCTGCAGAAATTGTCACTCCTAAACGGCTCCAAATGCTGGACGATGTATAACACCTACTCCAGGCAACTAGAACTTGCTGAAATGCGAATGCTTAGATGGTCAGCTGGAGTGTCCCTTAGAGACAACATAAAAGGTTCACGCATGTGGAAGCCTGAGTGTAACGGACATCAATAGTAAGGTAGAGGAAAGGCAATTGAGATGGTATGGGCACATGGGATGCTGAGAACCTGATCATATTGTGAATTAGACAATCGCCATGGATCTTCCTCGAAAGACATTTAAAGGAAGACCAAGAAAAATCATGTATGGTGTGGAAAGATAACATGATTTGAAGGCATGGTCATGGCCTAGGTGACGTTGTCCATGATAGAAGATAGATTGTACTCAATGCAATTTAATTTCATTAATTGATTCGGCAGTCAATTTGGGGATTTGGCAGTCAATCTATCCATTTTTAATTTAAATTTGACCTAGTAATAACCACTATTTCTTAAAAATATAAGATTGATATTTTATTAAGAAATATTGGTATTTACCAGTTAAAATTCAAATAAAAAATATGATACATTTCATGCATTTATTATACCTGATTTTTGAAACTAAATGACATCTTCCGGCCAGTGAAAAATGAGACAAAAACACGAAAGATGTCCCTGGATAAAAATGAAGCCATTCCCAATTTCCCTAACCATAATTGAGTGTAACTTTCCACTAAATATAAATACGATAGGTCCTTTTTTGGGCAAAATCCCAGATGCGGCATCCTTTGAAGGATTTTTATAGCCCTCACTAAACAATAAGGTGCTAAAATATCTCTATAAAAGACCTCCCGATTTATTTTAATATTTCCCAAAAAAAAATTGTGCCAGCGGCTCCTAAACTGTGAACCATTCAGGGTGCAAATATAAAATGAATCGGATAACTTTTTTGTAATAATATCTCTAACTCTTATCCGCATCCGATGGTGCATAGGGAACTGCGTCGTATTGACGCAGTGTTATCTAGATCGTTATTTATTTGAAGGCAAGATGATCTCTCCTGCGCTTCAGGAACCAGTCCAGGGTTATATTAAATAAATATTCGATTGTAAAATCACTAATATACCCCCCCCCCATGGGAATCTAACTCGGGACCTCCAGCACGGTAGCTAAACACTCTAACCATTACATCACGGAGGCCGATAAATAATACTCTAATTCTTAAATTTTTAACAACAGCAAAAAATCATCAACAATTGGATCACTTTGGTTGTGTTTTATAGCCTATGCCTACTCGTGAGTGGATTTACTCTTTACGTTTAAAGTAACTATAATTTCATGTAATTCATGAGTGAAAATTCTAGGCAAAAACACTAGCTATCTCGCTAGAGACGTGAGTTTATACATTTCATTGATTTTTAGTTAGCAGTGAAGTTACTTAGGTGTGTGATTTTAATTTTTGATTTTACTCAGGAAGTGAATTTACTTATGTACTTATTACATATAACATACTTACAATGTGCCTAAGAATACCACATACTTAACATATCACTCCTTTCAACAACGTCATATATCAAAAATGGACAATTTTCAGTTGTGCATGTTTTCGGAATGCCCAATAAATGTAGGTACTATATCACAGCAAAAAAAGCACATTTTTAACTGAATATTTACCCGCTGCAAGGCAGAAAGTGTTGTTTTTGCATTTTGAAGAAAAGGTATTGTTTAATTATTTTTTTAAATATACTAAATGTTTTTCAAATGGAGAAAAAACTTCAGGTTTTACCTAAAAAGATCTGTTGCACAGTAAAAAGTTCAATAAGTGGCTTGATATTTATTTTTAATACATTGTGTTATATTTTTAAACTTTAAAAACGTTCTGAAAAATCAAGTTTTTTATTTATTTATGACGTTCTTGAAAGGAGTGAGCAATATCACTACACTAGTTAACTTATAACTAAGTAGCGTCTAGATGCTGGTGGTTGGAATGAGGTTTTTTCTGTTTAAAGGTGCTCTACGCTAAGGTTCTTGCTCTGGAACAGTTTGACATTCACTCGGTCCGGACCGCACGCATTTGAGTGGTCTTTTGTTACTCCTTTAACTGTTGAACCACCATTATGGTTTATTGCCACATTGTACAACATGTTTTGCTAATATAATTTTCATATATCTTTACGGGCGTCTGCCATCCAACACACACCAACCGTCTCGCGCCGTTCTTTGCCGCCAAATTAACAATCCTTCATAAAAAGGAAATATTATTACACCCAACGAAAAACAGGGCCATAATATGAACACCACCCTTTTAATGTGTTCCATTGACTTAATGATATTTCAGAGAGTTACATATTACGGGTTTTAACATTTTGTCCTTCAGGATTAAACACAGCAATTTCTGTGTTTAAGGATAATAAAATTTTACTATTAAGAGTTATTTCAAATGGTGTAGAATTGTTGATAATAAGTTAGTAGAACCCATTGAACGTTTACTGCATTTTTTTTCGTATTTAACTTAAACACACTTTGCGTCCCTTTGCTAAATTACATTTTGTACATATTAATTTGTAGCTACCAAGAAAGGTCATTATCGTAGCGTAAGTTTTTTTTGAAAATGTTGATCGTAAGGACTTAGAAAGACTGTAGAAACATATGAAATGTATTTTATGTGTTGATTGTATCTACTTTAAGAATATATTCCTCTTCTACAAAGCCTTATCCACACCCCAATGGTGCATAGGGCACTGCATCATATAAACGCATTGTTTTCTTGATCGTTAACACAGAAGGAATGGTGATCCGCTTCAGGTACCAGTCCAGGGTAATATTGATTAAATATTACACTAAAAAATTATATTTACTTGATACCCCCTGGGAATCGAACCTAGGACCTCCATAACGGTAGCTGAGCGTGCTGACTATGACACTACGGATGCAGACAAAATAAATTGTATCGTATAAACTATGTACATATGTTTATATTTTTGGACCATATTTGGTATCAGAAATTGTCAATGCTTTTATTGGAATGCTTTTTTCATCGACTTTTAGTCATAAGTTTGCCATAAACCGTCGAAGCAATGAAATCCGAGCAATTTTGTAAGATTTCCATTTATATTACAATCGGCAGTCGGTCGCATGGGTACGTACGTCCCTAAACATAAAATTTACGACCTGGCAACACCGAGTTTCGGTAATGGAATAAAATCGTTAACGTTCTCCATTCAAAAAAGGAACGCGCTGTATACTACAGACACTACATTTTAGCGATGTGGTCGCCCCAGAAACGGTAGAATCGTCACTCGGCGTACCTACTCAGAAAGTGGGTATCGATAGTTTGTAACCAAGGGCTCGTTTTATAGTGCGGTGGCCATTAAAGGTGTGTAAAGGATGACTTGCTACCGCAGAATGCGCCTAGTCACCGATACTTGGCGAAAATTATTATGGGAACACATCGATGCTCCCATTAAACCGATATGGGCAACCTAACCGCCTTATCGATGCTTTTCATCGGCGAGAACGTGTTAAAAAAAATGCGTCTTAAATAATCGGTTTTTAAATAGATGTCGGCATATATGTACTTGAAGAGGTTTGTACATTGACGAACTTTTTTATACTAGTTGAAAGTATTATATAATTTTTTTCAACAAAATTTTAAACGCGGATAAAACAGAAATTAAATTTTTCGTGCATTTTTTGTTTCATAGTCTTTTTGTTTCATTATTTTTTAAATGTTATAAATATGTAGATAATACTTATAACATCAACTTACAATTATAAAAATTGGGATGCTCAACCACAGAATATCACTTTTTTTCAATCATCACTCCAAAATCTTTCGTTTACATACAAGTCTCTCTAACAAGTGTACCTACATGTTTTTAACTCTGTTTTTATGAAAATTTATGGCAAAATTTACTTATTTTTTTCAAGACTTGCGAAGTGAACAAAGTGATCGCTTAAACATCCTACCATACCAATGACAATGATTAGGATTTGTCAATACCAAGACTTCTCTTTTATTTCAGGATTCCTTATTATCATAACAGTTACTTCTTAATTCTTCTTCTGTTGATAAATCAATAATAATAATAAAACCCTTATCCGCACCCCAATGGTGCATAGGGCAGTGCGTCATATAAATGCGGTGTTATCTTGATCGTTTACACATGAAGGAAAGGTGATCAGCCCTCCGCTTCAGGTACCAGTCCAGGGTAATATTGAATAAATATGACAGTGAAAAAATCACTTATATTTATTCTACCCCCCCTGGGAATCGAACCCGGGACCTCCAGAACGGTAGCCGAGCGTGCTGACCATTACACTACGGAGGCGGACATAAATAATTGATAAATCAATAAAAACGTATATTTCGAACTGTGGAAAAAGCATTGTTTCATATACAAAAAGTATTGTCACAATTTAAAATAAAAGAAAAATATGGTTTGTAATTCCTTGAGAACCGAAAAATCAATGAGATAATTTAGATAATAGTAACGAACAAATTTAATTTTAAATTATATTTTTCTTGGTAAATTAAAATATTTATTTAAATCTATTGAGACATGTCGCTCACTCCTTTCAAGAACGTCATTAACCAAAAAACTTGATTATTCAGGAGAACGTTTTTTTAAGTTAAAAAATATAATACAATGTATTAAAAATAAATATCAAGCCACTTATTGAACTTTTTACTGTGCAACAGATCTTTTTAGGTTTAACCTGAAGGTTTTTGCTCCATTTGAAAAATATTTAGTTTATTTAAAAAAATAATTAAACGTAACCTTTTCTTCAAAATGCAAAAACAACACTTTCTGCCCTGTAGCGGGTAAATATAAGTTAAAAATATGCCTCTTTTGCTGGGATATAGTACATTTTCTGGGCATTCCGAAATTATGCTCAGCTGAAAATTGACGATTTTTTATTATTGACGTTCTTGAAAGGAGTGAGCGATGTGTTTCGATGCATTCCGCATTGATATTAATGTCACAATAGATTTTAAGCAAAAAGTGGTATTTATCAAGTAACAGTTAAATTAAAAATGGATAGATATTAATGAAAAACAGGTGGCCAAATCAATTAATGGAATTAATTTTACGTATTAATTATACACATACTAATTTCTTACTAGATACGACATTCTCCAGACCTAGGGTAAACAGTCTAAAATTTAAGACTAACATGTTTAAGGCAAAGGCAACGTAGGTACTTTTTGAGTGCTATGTGCAAAACAGGTGTGGGTATATTATTTAATGTTTATTTTACTACTGCATCCTACAATGTACATTCCTGTTTCTATAAAGTGCATTTTTCACAAGCGTGCATTTAACCCTACATAACTAAAATTAATTGATTCGGCAGTCACTTAGTGGTAAAATCTAACAACATACACGAAGAAGAATATGGGAGTCCCTCTTCAAGCACAGGAGGTTAGTCTCTTTATTAGAGAGAATAGATTTATTAAATTTAAAATTGTAAGGTAGAAATATCTAGCAAATGAATTAAGTTGGAAAACTCTTACACTGTATTAAATAAATAAAATTCAAATAAAATATATTTTTTTTAAATATCACTATCTATCTCATTTAGATTACCTATATTGATGGTAGCGACAAAAATACAAACAATTACAAATTACGTCTTATTATAAGGAGAATAACATATGTACCCTGGTGTACCCCTCTTGAGTCTTCTCTTATGGAGTCATTCATTATCTGCATAAGGCACAACGCCCTCAGCTAACTCGGTAGCCCAGAGATCCCAAAAAGTTTAAAAATAACATGTTCTTTATAAACCCAGGCAGTATAATGTATAGAATTGGGTCCTACCATCATTACTGCGCGATCCCCAATATACGAAGGTCCTCAAACTTTCCAAATTTTAAAATCAATCTTTTCTGCCTTGCAGCGGGTAAATATTCAGTTGAAAATGTGCCTCTTTTGCTGGGATATAGTACATTTTCTGGGCAATCCAAAAACATGCACAACTGAAAATTGACGATTTTAGATTTATGACGTTCTTGAAACGAGTGAGCGACATATGTTCCACAAGTTCAAACCATTTCAACACACTTTTCTTATTTTATTTATTGTTTCGGCATTAACTTTGTGATAAGACATGTTACAATGATTAAAGAAAACACTTGTTTTTTACCACTAGAGTTTTATTATAGACTACATGTTTCAGAAGTTAAACTTCCATCATTCAGGTCTGTATAATAACTTAACTTACATTTTTCTTAATTTCCCCACTCGACGCCCTGAGATCGATTGACGATGTTTTGTTTAATTTTTTAAAATAATAATGAATAATAATGTCCAGAACAGTTTAGGGACCTCTGACCAATAATGACCAAAGCCGAGGCGGCATCTTATTAAGCTATATTGTCCTGTGATTGGTGGCTATAAAATTTATATTAAAATACCAATAAAACAACAGCATACGGGCGATGTTAAGAAAAATTCAAGATACGGCACTCTCAGATACAACAATGATCCAGAATTTACAAGACTCTTTGTGATCCAGCAGGCTACCTACTCCCAGCCAATCTGAAATAATAATTAAGAGTTTTTTTTATTATTTATTTACCATATAAAAGTCGGTAATGGGAATTTAAGGGTTCTATAGGGTCCGCCATCTAAAGTTTTTTTTTTCAACTAGTGCTCATTTCGTGAATGGTAACACTTAGCTCATGTCTGATTTGACAGATAATTAGTTTTATCCTTCCGCTAAGCGAATATGGTTGTGTATACGCTTGAACAACGCTGGGAAATATTGCGACATTCGACTTACAGAAGATGCCGATTTTGCCAAAAAAATCATCTTTTCGGATGAAGCTCATTTTGATCTTGGCGGGTATGTAAACAAGCAAAATTGTCGTATTTGGGGCACAGAAAACCCGCACGCATACATTGAAAAGCCGGTACACCCAAAACGAGTCACTGTTTGGTGCGGATTTTGGTCCAGAGGCATAATTGGGCCATTTTTCTTTGAAAATGAGCAAGGAGTGGCCGTTAGTCAATGGCGATCGTTATCGGGCCATGTTGAACGGATTTTTGTTCACAAAAATTGAAGAGGAGAATATTGGCAACATTTGGTTTCAACAGGACGGCGCTACGTGCCACACAGCCGAAGCTACACTCGATGTTTTGCGCCCCATTTTCAAAAAAAAAATGTTATTTGGCGGACCCTAAACCATATAATTAAAACACAGAATGGAGGTAATTGCGGTTATTGATCATATTTCATCAATACTAAATTCCACATAAAAAAACAGATACTGGTGTAGGAAGGATGAAATTAGAGTGAACGTTGTGAAAATGCGCTCCCTCAAATGAATGTGTGGAAATTGTATTACATAATTAAAAACGGAGATATAAGAAAGGAATATAAGGTTGAACAAGGGATAATTGAAAATATTAGGATTTCTGTAAGGTGGTATGGACATGTGGATAAAGAGAGAAATATATGTGGTTAAAACTGTCACTTAGAATTGTATAGCTACATAAGGACCGTAGTCCATTTGATCTTCACATTCGTTTGATAATGCCCTAACAAGGCGAAACAATTGTCAAAATATAATTTTTTATGTGTTTTTGTTAATAAAATACAACTTAGTAGACTCAAAAAATCTGTGTTTGATTTAAAATTATTACACACTTTAAATAAAAATGATGATTTCACTATCGCTTCGTGCAAAGTCTAATTTTTTATATATTTCATCAATGTTTCGGAATAGCTCCGCGGGTATAATTATCAAAGAAGACTTTGGAATTAAACATA
>NW_028280929.1:100000-197500 GCF_059751285.1 Brachycentrus maculatus
AAATATATTAATGAAAAACGTCGTCAATCGGCTGAGTCTGAAGGCAGGGAAGTGGAGCCGCCGTATTGTTGCGCTTTCTTCTCGGTCTTCTTGGGCTGGAGCATGACCAAGATGCTGGACAAGACGCCTCACTGTGTAATGGTAATGCCGGAGAGCATCTTGTTAAGGTCCCGTCATTGTGGATATTCAACTGCAGATGGCGGAGGTAACGCAGTGCCCTAAGCGCCATTGGGGTGCGGATAAGGGTTCGAAAGGTCCTTTCTATTGCCTATACCCAAATTAACTAGCTGCCTGACATATATAAAATAGAATCCAGTCATAGATCTCAAACGAATGAACTATGTGTGTTACAACATTTTGAGTGTGTCCAAATACTTGTTCACAAAATCTGGATTATCTCCAATTACAGGAGTTATTTTCGTATTATTTTTTGACATCTCATCAAAGATGAAGAAGAATATGGAAGTCTGGGCATTTACGGGGACATACTAATATAAGAGTTTCTGCTTAATAAAAAAGCTTCTTTACATCTCACCAATAGATGTCTCTAGTGAAGTTCTAGTGATTCAAGAACAAGGCTTCTAAATTGGTTCATATATATAGAACTTCCAAGAATTTGAGTAGTGTGGTTGTCAATAATGGGTAGAATTGGTGAATGTTACACGTGTGTAAAGTGGCCACTTAAACCAGCCGATGACGGTCGTCAGCCCCGTAAATGCCCAGACTTCCATATTCTTCTTCATCTTTGATGAGATGTCAAAAAATAACCATGTGTGTTAGTGATAAAGTTATATTTTTCCTTTTTTCCTTTAAACATGCTTCATACCTTTTGTTTTTTATATGCCTATTTACTGTACCTTTTATTGCTTTACATTTTCCATTTTCCTCTGTGTTTTCTTGTTTGTTAGGTACTTATCTGTTTTTCAGTCTTGTTAGCGTTAAAACAAGTGATGGAAATTACTCGTCGATATTATTATAAAAGTTACTTATGTATGTTATCTGTTTGAATAAATAAATATTTAAATTTTTACTTGGTAAATACCACTATTCTTAAAATCTATTTCGACACGTCTGCGTAGGTACCTATGTTGAAAGATCTTGAATCCTTTAAATATCTTTAATTTAGACTTCATACACAGTGTTTGAAAATGATGCGAAATACATCGAAACACGTGTAACAATAGATTTGAAGAAATAGTGGTATTTACCAAGTAAAACTTAAATATAATTAAAAATGGGTAGATATTACCACATTGTGACTGCCGAATCATTTAATGAAATAACAAAGATGTTGTTTTGAAGCACTATTTTTTCAATAAAATTAATGTTTTTTTACTGTTTTGTACTATTAAAGATAATAGGGTGACCTTTCTTTCGTTGGTTTTTATCGTAAAAAAGTACATAGATAAATTTTAATATTGCATTTAACGACTTTATATCCGGGTTCCCCCGTTAATCTGGATTGGATACAGTTACAAACGATCGTTACGAATAAAAGGTATTTAATTCCTTGGTAAATAGAAGGGCCTCCCTTGATCCCTATTTATTGGCTATTGATTGTACACCGTTTCGTCAGGGGTGGAGAACAAGTTCCGCTACGCTTATGTTTTTTACCTTATGTTTTTTTATACGCCTATTTACTATACTAGTTTATTATTTTTTATTTTACATTTTTCCCGTGTTAGTTTTGTTCGATTTAAAAAATATGTATATTTTTTACTTTCTTATATACGTTGTTTTAAATTTTTGCTATTTTTGTTTGTACCTTCTTAACTTTAATCCTAAAATGCGTAATGGGAATTACTCATCGGAGAATATTATATATGCCCTTACGTCTGTAATATCTTTTAAAATAAATATTTTAAAAAAATCGATTACAACAGCATTATTATAATTTTTTCAACTGAATTCATTATAACTTGTTACATTGTCACCTGTATATCTTTAAAAGCTGTATTTTTTTACCTACCCTGTATATCTTTTTAAAAAATATTTACGTGTTTTTAACACTGTAATAAAATTTGGAACATCAAAATTACCAATAAATCTAAAAACGTTCTGCAAAATATTGCATTCCACATTAATAATATATATGTATTTTTTGTTTTCATAACTCTTATATTTCTTTTTATTTGTTTCAGGTAAGACGAATATCAGATTCATTTATGTCGTGTTATCAGTAAGTCAATTTTTAAATAATTTTTTTAAAGTAAAACCAAGAATTTTAATGTTTTAATCATCCCTAAGATTATGTAAGTTATATCGATTTCTAAGAATCGGAATCATGCTTAAGTTACAAATATTTTTTTTACTGTACTATGATATACTGTACTATTATATACAAATTATTTTTTTTCTTCACAGGTTTGTTTACAGTTGACTCTCATTGTGTCGAGTTTAAAATAAAGTAAAATTCCATTTTTTTTAAAGATATTTTTGTAAAAAAAATAAATAAGTAAAAATGACTAACCACAAAGTAAATGATTTAAATATTAATATTATAAAGAATATTAAAATTCCATTAATAAACCCAGAGTCAACACGTGCGTTTCAGTCACCGTTGAAACTATTCGATTTCTTTCTGGTATTTTTAACTTTAGCGAAATGTTGTCAACATCTGCATCAGTTGTGTTTCATGAAGATTTATGTCTTTAATGTTTTATTTGACACGTTCATTTAAGGGAAACTAAGCCTTATTGCCTGTTACATTACATTATCTGGTGGCGATTTATTCCCATCGAAGCAAATTCGAACTTACGTAATTTATTTGGATTTAGATGCATTCCTTTCTAGATTCAACACATCTTGACATAATTTATAAGAAAAATAAACAATAGAATTTTATCCTTGCTTCTTTATCATATAAAATTGATATAAAAAAAATTACGATTTTAGTGGCTACTCTTGATAAGAGAATATTTTAATGAGTTTTATTGGCTATACCTGCTCTTGAGTGGATTTACTCTTTACGTTTAACTTCTTCTTCAAACCCCCGTCCGCACCCGATGGTGCATAGGGCACAGCATTCAATGAAAATACAATTTGTAAGAAAAAAATCATCTACTGCATATACGTGTGAAATGGTGAAAACATTGATTCGGGAGAGAATTCAAATGCATTAAGTAGGTACTGATTTTTTTAAATTGAGCTTCTTTTTCAAACATTCACCCGCACCCGATTGGTGCATAGGGCGCTGCATTATATAAACGCAGTAGTATCTTGATATTTGACATATGAAGGAAAGTCGATCAACCGTCCGCTTTAAGTAACCAGGCCAGGATAATATTGAATAAATATTTAAGTGAAAAAATCACTTATAGTAATTTGACCCTACCCCCTAGGAATCGAACCCGGGACCTCCAGTGCGGTAGCCGAGCGTACCGACCATTATACTACGGAGACGGCTTCATGATTAAAGTTATTATAATTTCATATTAATGAGTGAAAATTACAGGTAAAAACACTCGCTATATTAAATAAATAAATAAATAAAATAAAATAATAAATAAAATAATAATAACCATATCCGCTCCCTAGGTGGAGCATATAGAGTCCACAAACTGTCTCCAGGCTTTTCTGTCGGCTGCCAGCTCCCTTGCATCTTCCCAAGTCAGATCCGCGTCCCGAAGTTCTGACGAGAACTGCCGACGAATTGTCAGCAGTGGTCGTAAAAAAATAAAATAAAAATCTTTTATTCTCATTCATATATTGATACGAGTACGTATGTATTTCATATTTGCTAACTAAACCAATCGTTATAAAGTCATAACAGGGGAACGCCAAGTTCTTCGTATCGCATTTCACTCTAAGCCAAATTAATTATTTGATAATTATGGATAAAGTATCTCTTACATGATGCTGGTATACGATACAGTGTAGGTTTTAGTAACCTTCGATCCTTATATTAAATTATCCTTGTTTTCCTCGAATCATATGACCAGCGAACTGGAGGGTTGATCATGTAAGATCGTGATCTGATACAATTAGTAAATATTAGAATAACATTTTGAGTGTGTCCAAATACTTGTTCACAAAATCTGGATTATCTCCAATTACAGGAGTTATTTTCATATAATTTTTTGACATCTCATCAAAGATGAAGAAGAATATGGAAGTCTGGGCATTTACGGGGCTTACGACCGTCATAGGCTGGTTTAAGTGATCACTTTACACACGTGTAACATTCACCAATTCTACCCATTATTGACAACCACACTACTCAAATTCTTGGAAGTTCTATATATATGAACCAATTTAGTTTTCAATTTAGTCAAATTAGGTTGGATTACCAACAACAGGACCAACCGAATTGAGAATTATGAACACTTACTCGTATTAATAATATTACTATCATTTTAAGAAATATGAGTTTGAAATATTAACAAACAAAATACCCTTTTTTTAGTTTTTAGTTTACCTCGTTCCTACTGGGATATGAATCGTCTCAATGACTCACCGGGAACTGACATTTTTTACATATCGCTCACTCCTTTTATCCGAGATACAGATTTATCCGAGATATCAAATAAAATATATTGTTTTAGATTTTCATATTACAATGCTTTTCTACCCTCCTTTAAACGATTATTTGAACTCTGTTCAAAACAGAAATACATGAGTAATGAGTGTTGGTATTGAGTTACCCCTTCCGATTTCATCCCCTATTATTCGTAGCAAGGAAATGTATGATACTAGGGGGTGAGATTGCAAGGAACGATGCGTAAAGTTAGTTCTTCATACTTATTGGCGTAATATTACAAATGTGTGCCTATTATCTTCGTGAATGATCGAATTTGATCTGGTTTTGTTACATGTTCTAATATATCGCTCACTCTTCAACAACGTCATATTTAAAAAAATCGTCAATTTTCGGTTGTCCATGTATTCGGAAAGCCCAGAAAACGGACTATATCCCAGCAAAAGCGGAAATTTTTTAACGTAATATTTACCTGCTACAGGGCAGAAAGTGTTGTTTTTGCATTTTGAAGAAAATGTGTTGTGTAATTATTTTTTTAAACATACTAAATATTTTTCAAATGGAGAAAAAACATTCAGGTGATACATAAAAAGATCTGTTGCACAGTAAAAAGTTCAATAAGCGGCTTGATATTTATTTTTAACACATTTTACTATATTTTTAAGTTTAAAAACGATCTCTTAAAAATTTGTGTTTTTTTGAAATATTGAAAAATGACGTTGTTGAAAGGAGTGAGCGATGTTTGTTTTTTTTTTCACTTTTTTTTATATTTCTGACGCAAAACAAGTCAAGTATTTAGTGCTGACATCATAAGAGTAAAATACGAAAAACAAAAATGCCTCGTTTTTTAATGTTACAATATATTTTCCTAAACGCAAATCACCTCAAATTGCACGTTAATACCTCATTAACATCTTTACCGTGTATTTTAAGGCAGTGTGGCCTCTTAATTCGACTTTTTGCCGAACAATTTAAATGTAAACAACTCATTGTAAATTTCCTTTTTCGTACTTAGACCCGTAATTACTACAGCTATTAAATAAACGAATTAGCCGGAATCTAATAATTGTCAACAATCATACATGTAAATTTGATTCCGAAATGATTTGATGAGATGATTATTTGATAAAAGAAAATTATGTATTTTACAATGTATGTACTGTGTGAGTCAATAAATTTACATAGAAACTTTGGAGTATATTAATAAATTAACATAGAAAAATACTATTTTTTAATATATCATCAAAATTGAAGAACAATATGAAAGTCTGAATTTCTAGTGATTCAAGAATAATGTTTCTAAATTGGTTCATATATATAGAACTTCCAGGAATTTGAGTAGTGTGGTTGTCACGATAATGGGTAGAATTGGTGAATGTTACACGCGTGTAAAGTGATTACTTAAACTAGCCTATGACGGTCATCAGCCCCGTAAATGCCCAGACTTCCATATTCTTCTTAATCTTTGATGAGATGTCAAAAAATAATATAAAACCAAGTCGTTGACAAATTCATTTTACACTCAGAAAAAATGGGTCGAAAAATGCATCCAGTATTTGACACAGGATTCTACTTTCAGTTCGAAACCACTCTAAGAAAATTTATAGCATGCCATCCTAAATGACTTAATTGAATATATCCCTAATAATTGATAATAGGCTTTACGCTAATAGGCAATTAAGTACAAATTTAAAACTATGAAGAACGACCGAAGCCGCCTTCGAGTTTTTATTTTCCTTTTGGTGCATGTCTGTAAATTAGTTATAGGCGATAGTGAAACTTAAGAGGACAGTCTTACAAATGAGAACGATGCATTCTGATACACATATATTTTTTTCTTTTCCTTTAGAAATACAGTGAAACCTCTTATAGCGAGCATAATTGGTTTCAGAGTCTTACTCGTTAAACGAAACACTAATTTTTGATTTTTTGAATGTCGTGAAAAGGGGAATTGCCCTTTCTCTGTAACTCGATATGCGAAATTTCGCTCGTTCATCAATTTTTTTGCTCGTTATTCGAATTACTCGTTATGAGATGTGCTCGTTCTGAGAGGTTCCACTGTATTGTTATATTTTAATCATTTGTCATCATGTTATATTGTTGTATTGTAAGAGCTCGATGAAAATTTGCTAAAAATTAAGTTTATTGTGACATCTAACGTATGAAGAGAATCTAGTTGGTAATAAAAGTAGAAGAAGACCGAAAAAAACTTGACTTAATCAAGTATTTCAAATGCTTGAAAATGGTCAGGTTAAGGGTCGGAATCGGCGGGTATGTATGAGGAGATGTATGAATCTGGATGAGGCGAAAATTGTTAGCAAAAACAGATTAGTGTGGCATTATATTCACCCTGCCTACCCCTGCGGTTTGTTTATAATATTTTTTTTAACTCCTTGCCTTAAAAAATTTTTTTTTTCAAAACCATATAATTTTTTTGATGAAAAACTCATTTTTTCGATACAAAACACGGTATTTTAAGAAAGAAAAAAACAATTTTGTAAAATGTTAACTGAATTTACAGAAAAAAAATATATCTCATCAAAGATGAAGTAGAATATGAAAGTCTGGGGGTTTACGGGGACGACAACCGTTATAGGCTGGTTTAAGTGATCACTTTACGCACGTGTAACATTCACCAATATTACCATATACCATATTCACCATTATTGGCAACCGCACTACTCAAATGCTTGGGTGTTCTATACATATGAACCAATTTCGAAACGTTCTTGAATCACTAGAACTTCAACAGAGACATCTATTATTCTTCATCTTTGATGAGATGTCAAAAAATATGAAATATAACTCCTTTAATTGGAGATAATCCAGATTCGTGAAGTATTTGGACATATAAAAACGTTGTAGGGTAAATTAAGTTTTCGACTCAACGAAAGCTGGGCCATAAGGGATAACTTCTATTTATATGAGTTTAAACGCCAATTTTTTCAGAGAGGAGAGTAGTTTTACTACACCATTCAAACTCCCCTCTTAACATATGGATTTAAAAGGGAGAGACCGACAGAAGAGGATAATTCTGTCCCTTTTTTATTATTTTACGAGTGTTTAATGATTAAGACATGTTTTTGAGGTTTACGAATGCATAGATCATGTAACCGTAAACCTAGCTACTTAAGTTGCGTTTAAAAATTGATTTAGGTGAGTTGTGTCGCCTACTTTCAAAATCCGCCAGATCCAATTTTATAAGATTCAAAATTAAATACTTTTATCGGAATGCCAATTGTGGGTTTTATTGTTTAAAATATTTATATACTTGAAAACCCTGCTAAAAAATACTTAAAAATTTGTATTTCGAATTCGGCCATATTCATGGAACTTGCCTTCTGACCCATATCGGCCAATCAGAGAGCGGGGATAGGTCAAAAATTAAGATGACGTCATCATCGGTTTGTGTCTCGCGTATTTTTTTTAGTACTGAAAAAAAATCTTAAATGTTAAAATTCTTTATTTTATAATATTTTATCTAAAGATAGACAAATCTTTTAAACATAAATGTTACCCGGTGAATTTTGCATTTTTTGGAAAATCGACTTACATGGATCTGGCGGATTTTGAAAGTAGGCGACACAGTTATTTGAAGGTCTGGCTTCTTGAAAGAGTACAATTGACAGCGGATATAGAAGGAACAGCATCAAATTGTTGGATAATATATATATATTGATGGATTGAATTCTACATTTATTTATGTATATCTTAATACGTGACGCGTTTCGCCTTCTTAGGACATTATTAAATACTCAAACACTTTTTAGGATATTATTAAACACGCAACAGCATCATACGGACTAACTTACTAACTAATCATCACACTGCTTCCCCGCAGGGGTTGACAAAGGGAATAGACTTATGTGTAAAGGCACCTAGCCGTAACTCGTAAGTTGCGGCTGTTTGGCGTCACACGGCTCAAAGTATTTTTATAACTAGCCTTTATCATATACAATCACAGATTTTGCTCTATCTCTTTCCTTTACCGAGATATTTATTATCCAAATAGCCGCAAAATTGTATTAATTTGATACATGTTTTGGCAAAAAGCATCATTTTAAGTTAACTTTAAAATCGTTTATCTCATAACTACTGTTTTTAACTTGCGGTTATTTGCCTTTGCACATAAGTAGAACGACACACAAATCCGTCTTGGCAAACAATTTCTGCCTCTTTCACATTCATGCATCTCTTTACATGGTACATGCTAGCCGACACAGGGTAATATTTATCATTCTACCCACGATTGACCAACATAATACTTAAATTCCTGAAACAATATGGCTTTAATTTTGTATAATTTTTTGACATCTTATCAAAGATGAAGAATAACACGGAAGTCTGGGCATTTACGGGGCTGACGACCGTCACACGTGTAATCACCAGTTCTACCCATTATTGACAACCACAGTACGTACTCAAATTCTTTGAAGTTCTATATTTATAAGCCAATTTCGCAACGTTGTTCTTGAATCACTAGAACTTCACTAGACACATCTATTGGTGAGATGAAAATAAGCTTTTTATTGAGCAGAAACTCTTCTTCATCTTTGATGAGATGTCAAAAAATAATATTAAAAATAACTCCTATAATTTGAGATAATCCAGATTTGTGAACAAGTATTTGGACTCATTCAAAATGTTGCTTTAATTTTTAATATCTTTCGCGTGCGACTTCTTCGGTTACATCTTATGGTTTAATTTAGGAAGTAAACCTTTTTCTTTTTCACCTTAAAAGGGAAAATATATCAACGTTAGCATTTCCTGTAGAATCGCATTGTACACTCATTTTTTTCTGACGAAATGATATATCCAAATAGACATAAGATCGTTTAATATGAGAGACCGCGTCTGTTGTGTTTACCGCACAATTGAATTGGAATAACAATTTTAAACAGCTTTCCTGGTAAAAAAAAGCTCAAGATGCCCTAACATCCTGCTAACTCAGTATGCCTCATTAACTTCAAGATGTCCTTTGATGATCAAACGGCTCCGAATAAAGAATCAACCTAACCGTTCGGCAAGTTTTTAGTTTGTGTTTCTCGCGACGACGTATCTCCCTTAGCTTGTCTGATGCGGAACACGTGGGGTCTGCTCTGAATATGGTCGTGATGTTCACATGATGCCAGCTCTGTATTTTTTACACGTTTTTGCGGTAAAACAATGTATGATAGAGGTTCGAATAGTGTAAAAAGGAAGGAGCGCAAGGCTTAGATAAGGATTATCGATATGATTAGGAAATGTTGTGAAGTTATCAAACTCGGTCATTGGTCAAAAAAAAAACTAACTAACCATCACGCCGCTTATCTGCAAAGGTAGACAGAGAGAATAGAACGCCATACAATTCTGTCTTTGCCTCTCCCAAATTTATGCACCTCCTCATACATATCCGGCGATTATCCCGACTCATGAACTGATCGCTTTCAAGTTTACGACATGCTAGATTATGTCAAGTTTTCCTCGATGCTCCTATTTACTTGAACTTCATTCGTCTAATAATTTTTGCGGTTATTTCTGCACACATTTGTTCCACGTGTCCAAACCATTTCAACACACTTTTCGAAATTTCATCTAAAATACTTATCTCGGCCTTACATTATTTATTTATCTCACCGTTCGAACATCTTTCATACATCGTTTTGCATACAGACTTTAATCCTTCTTTTTCCTCCACCATGTTCTACTTTCATATATTAGGATTAGAACTAAAACTCCTTTGTGTTCTTGTTAGACTAACGCGAGACCACAACCCGACACGTTAACGTATGTATTTAGATACGTTAACGTATGTATTTAGGATAATTATTTTATGTTTAAGTACGAGTAGATTTGATTTTTTAAACTTAATTATAATTATTTAAAAATTCTAATTCAAAGATGATCATACGTTTAAATTCTTACTTAAAAATTCAGCTTGCCATTGGCTCTGAACACTTATACTCCACAATATCCAGTCATTTTCTGAACTAGACAAGTGACAGGAGATGTTATACGCATATGAAGTGGGCCGGTGGAGCGTGGTTACTGTCATAATATTGACTAACCAAACAAGATTGTGCACTAAAGAAGATGATAATATAGGCTAGACGCTGAGATAATCAAGAGGTATTAAGATAAGAAAAAGATCTCTTAAAATTAAGTAGGCAGCGAAGACTGGAATGTTTACTATACGGCTATTAATCAATTAAATATAAATTAAGGTGACATCGAGACGTGTTTTTGGTATAGTAAGTAATTAATTATTTTAATGATATCAATAAAAATGGTAATTATATCGTAATTATGGCTAATTAACATAGCTCCGTTTTCGATAAAAATCATCTCAAAAACGCTTAACAATTTAATAAACAAAATTTAAAATTTTCAATTCGCAATTCAGAATTTACAATTTCCGATTTATAATTTACAATTTACGATTTACAATTTACAATTGACAATTTACAATTTACAATTAACAATTGACAATTACCAATTTACAATTTACAATTTACAATTTACAATTTACAATTCACAATTTACAATTTACAAATTACAATTTACAATTTACAATATAAAATTTGCGAATTACAATTTGCAATTTACAATTTACAATTTACAATTTACAATTCACAATTCACAATTCACAATTAACAATTTAAAATTTACAATTAACAATTAACAATGCACTATTGACAGTTAACACTTCATAATTTACTATTTATATATTATATAAGCATAACCCTTCGCCTTCGTATTTATTTCAACCACTTATTTCTGATACTAAAAAATATTTCATATTTTTATATATATGCAATATTTCCAAAATATACTACAATCATTTCAGTGGTGCGATTAATAAATCAAAAAGCGTTTTCGTATAAAGATAAATAATATGGCTCCAGAATATGTTAAAAACATGCATTTATAATAAATCAGCCATACAAAGTCTAGTAAAAATATTTCAACTCAAGTTGGTATATGTGAGCTTATAGCGTAAAATAGGGAGGCGCAAAAAATGTCAAGAGTTTAAGTATTTACGACATAATATCATAAATTTGTTACACCTGTCAAAACATTTAAAATGAAAAGAAAGATAAAAGTAGTGAAGTGGATGAATATTGAAGTTGGGGATCACTTCAAGTGGATTTTTTTTTAAATTGCAAAGGTTGCATGACTTTTTAAAAGAAATATCGCAATGTGTTCATGGTTTCATGCACTATAAAATGATACAAGATAATAATATACGTGTGTAGAATATAAAATGCAGAAAGCTGTGTTATCAAATTAAATCTACTTAGTGAAGAAAGAATAATAGAACAAATTTATCTGGCGTATATGGTTGGAAATAGAAGCAGAAGAAATCTTAATCAAGGCATAATATGGTATTTATTTATTGACTTGGCGTTTAATTTGTAGAACTCCATTTTAATTTATGTATTAATTTTAAATCAAACACAGATTTTTTGAGTCTACTAAGTTGTATTTTACTAACAAAAAATACATAAAAAATTTTATTGTGACAATTGTTTCGCTTTGTTAGGGCATTATCAAACGAATGTTTGAGTTTATCATTATCATTCGTTTGATAATGCCCTAACAAGGCGAAACAATTGTCACAATATAATTTTTTATGTGTTTTTTGTTAATAAAATACAACTTAGTAGACTCAAAAAATCTGTGTTTGATTTAAAATTAATACATAAAAAAAAACATAATATGGTATTTCAAATACTTGGACGGGTGTCAGGAGTTGTAATAATCGGCAAGTAGCCTGACCAACGTACTCTCAGCGATCTCTCAGACAAATATGGCAACGTTTGGCAAAATAATGTACGATATTTATTTATTTTTCAAAACATATTACATACATACGTCATATATATAATATTCCCGATGAGTAATTTCTATTTCTTATTTTGGGACATGGGATTTAGGCTAATTAGACTGGAACACATATAATAAAGTAACAAAAAAGATTTTTTTTAAATAACCAAAACTAGTATGGCTAAATATAAAAACAATAAACAGGTATAATAGATAGGCATAAGAAGGATATTTTTAAAGAAATAAATGAGAAAAACATAAGCTGAGAAGCATTTTTAAAATAAACAAATAAGAAAATATAAAAAAATGAGAAAATATAACAAAAGAGAAAATATAAAAAAAGAGAAAATATAAAAAACAAAAGGTAAAAACAAAATGAGAAAAAATGACTAAACTCTACATATATTTCTTTCCATAAAGTACTTTTTCAGATCATTTATTTCGGATGCCCGAATGGGTTCTATTTTATATATGATAGGTATCGAAAGGTGAAATAACTAAAGAATGCTGGGCTGGGATAAGTTATCTATAAAAAAGAGACTTAAATTTAATATGCTGATAAATTTTTTAACGAAAAATTACAAAAATATTTTAGATAAAATAGTTTTAAACAAAAATTGTCATGAACATATTACTAGAAATAAGGATAAAATAAGACTGTCATTGTTGAAAAAAACCGAGTCGCAAAATTCTTTAATGTATAAGGGTTTGAATATGTATGATGAGATGCCATAATGTATGAAGAATGAAAAGAGTCTGAAAGAATTTAAAAATAAATGTATCCTTTACTAGAAGGAGATGTTAATATATATAAAGATGATGTAAATTAAGTGTAAATAATAGTTTATATTAGTTGTAATATAAGCCAACTTATAACTTATACATGTAGAACGAATGAGTGAGGAAAGCACGGTAAAACAAATTTATGAGGCGAATGTTATTGGGAAAAGAAGCAGAGGAATCCGAGAAAAACATGGCACGATCAGGTATGCCAAATACTTGAAAGTGGTCATGTTAGGAGTCGTAACAATCGGCGGGTATGTATGAGGAGATGCATGAACGTGGAAGAGGCGAAGAATGTTTGCAAGGACAGAGTGGTGTGGCGTTCTATTCTCTCTGCCTACCCTTGCGGGGAAGCGGCGTGATGGTTAGTTAGTTTTTATAACTTAAATATAAGCTAAAGAAAAAAAATCAAGTATGTGAAAAACTGAAAAGGGGATATGTATGATGAGATCCATCAGTGTAGACGAGGCGAAGATGGTTTGCAAAGATAGTTTGGTGTGGTGTTGTATTCTCTCTGCCTACCCCTGCAGTGAAGCGGCGTGATGCTTAATTAATTGGTTAGTTACATAAGAGACTACCTTACTTCCTATAGGTACCATCACTTGCATAGGGATTGCGCATAGAAAAGAATGGTCATCGTTGTACGACCAAGCCGCCTATGCGCAGTCATCGTTGCATACGGTAGGATGATTTTAATTATTTTCCTGCGCACCTTTCTTTGAAAAAAGGTTTAAAAAAAAACAAATAAAAAATACAACTAACCCCGTTTTCGAAACGCAACGGTAAAAAATATTACCAACCTTAAAAAATATCGATCTATATTTGTACGATTTTGTCGAAGTAATAAACTTGATATTATGATGTCGCTGAAGAAGAATAAAGATGCCTTTAAAGATGGTTATATGGAAATCTAAGCATCTACAAGGCTAATGCTTTGTCATTGGCTGGTTTGAGTAATATTTTTCAACTGTCATTTCATCATTCTGAGCATGCTAGAACATTCGTTTCCGTTATATTAAAAAAAAACCTACCTAAACAAATATTACTCAAAAATTAAACCGTGTTTTCAATCTCATAAGCTTGATATTATGATGTCTTAAAAGAAGAACAAAGATGCTTTTAAAAATGATAATATAAAAATCAAGGCTAATGATCTGTCATGGCTGGTTTAAGTAATCTAGTTTGTCAGGTTGTGGTCCCGTTGTCAATGTCGCGGATTCTAGAGTCAGAATTTCTCGGTTCGAACCCACTCTACCACAATTTCATACTATTTCTAATAATGAGCCGCTAAGGCTCACACAAATAGATATTTTTACAAAAATATATCTACTTCAAACCCTTATCCACACCCCAATGGTGCATAGGGCACTGCATCATATAAACGCAGTGTTATCTTGATCGTTAACACATGAAAGCAAGGGAAATCAGCCATCCGCTTCAAGTAACGGTGTAAGGGAATATTGAATAAATATTCGAGTTAAAAAATCACTTTTATTTATTTGACCCCCCTGAGAATCGAACCAGGGACCTCCAGAACGGTAGCCAAGCACGCTGACAAATATATAGTCGCAGAATAACAAACACGTCTGCAGAACGACCCTTAGATTAAGAGCCACCCCTTTCTGAAAAAATATGATTAATTAGACAGGAATATTAATGAACTAAAATGTGTTACAATTTCAGTTAATTATCTAAAAAAATACTCTCTTCTACCGACTCAAATTAAAAACAATGATAATTAACATTAAAACAATGAAGTTTAGGGGTGAAGATGGTGAGGGAAAGAGTTGAGGGGGTGTAATTAATGAACAGGGCTAACGATATTCAAACTTTTTTCATTATACTTTGTAATTTAAGGTCCTTTATTCAAACGCATTTGGTTACTTTACTTGAACTTAGATTGATATTCTTCTCAGGGCATTATTAAGGATTGATTGCTATGTTTTTTTTAAATATCATACTTAGTGAAATTAGTGTGTAATATGTGCATAGAAAGATGAAGAAAGGTGGCTAGATAATTGATAGCCAGGAACTTAATTTTCTTTATGCCTAGGTAACATTTAACAAGATTTACAATTTTGCTTAAAATACCGTCTTTGTAATGAAAAAAAAATCAAATAAATAAATGGTTTTGAAAAGAAAAGAGTTATATAGAAAATATATGCCATATTTTTTTCATAATATATTCATTAAAAAATCAAATACCTACCCATAAAATCGCATTTGGTGTTTGAAAATGATGCGGATTGCATCGAAACACGCGTCACAATAGATAACATTCAAAGTAATTGAATATTTTGCTTCAAATACCGTTTTTGCATTGAAAAAAATATATATTCGAAATAAACGTATGGTTTTGAAAAGAAAATAGTTATTGAAAGGAAAAGATGTAAAAAATGATGTAAATATATTTTCAATATATCGTGGGTATACTGGCAAAAAACGTTAACTCTAAAATCCTTGTTTGATAATCCCTGATATTTAAAGCTTTTAGCCTGAATAAAATACCCGCTATTAAACTTAAAGTTGAATTTACTTTAAAAACAACATACATATGACATTTAAAACTACTTGGTGTATTTTGCCAGTTTATAGAACGTTGAAAACTTTATAACATGCATCGTTAAGTCAAAATTGCAAATTTCCGAGTTGACGTTTTTTGCCAGTACACCCTCGATATATTCTAAGAAATATCGGTATTTACTTAGTAAAACTAAAATTAAAAATGTATACATTTTAACCTCAAAGTGACTTCCGAATCAATTAATAAATTTTAAGAAAAAACCCCTTTTTCTTATTGAATATAAATGAATTATAAACACACTTAGTACAATAGGCTACCGGTTTAACGCCTAAACTAACACGTTGAGCTCGGATAAAATTTATCATTGTTAAATTTAATTAAATCAGTGTTCCGAGTGATCCGATTGGTCGCGTCAGCGGACGCATCCGGCCAGAAAACTAACCGGAGATCGTAACTGGGGGGGTTATCTAGTGAAACACGTGTTACTCGACTCAATTGTCGCATCTGTAGACAAGGTACAAATGTATTTTGTACATTAAACGCATTTTTAACTTTCTTCTTCTTCTTCTGCTTGGTGTAGGTCTTGAGACCTGTTTTTAAGAGGGATTAGCCTGTGATATCCTGTGATGTCGATTCCCAGCTGCCAATCCATCTCTTTGGTGGACTGCCCGGGAGTCATCTAATGATAAAAATATTAATAATAAAAAATTTGGAAAATTTATATAGCGCCATTTTCGTAAAATTCTACCTCAAGGGCACCTATACGGATATGGATTATAAATATAATAAAATAAATAAAATCATTTTAGATAGAAAATAAAATTTCTTGTAAAAACCCATTGATTTTGCACTCACAATGTCCACATAATTTGAAATGGAAAATTTTTGAAGAATTTTTTTTTAGCAATTTCAGCCAAAAAAATATTTTTTTAAGCACTAAAAAAAAGTCGAATTGACATTCCGTGAACACATGGACTCCGACATAATGTTTGTAGTTTAAATATATTACTTATAGTAATTAATTTTTAAATTTAACTCTATATACTTATTTAAAAAGCTTTATTCAAATATGATTTTAGGATAATCATTTATGTAATGTAATTAAATTAAAATATTTTGAAATACATATATCAAAGCTCTCACGTTAGGTACCTATCATAAATATTTTTATAGCTCGCAAAGTTAATGGTCAGTGAAAGATTAAATTGAAAATATTCTCAGCCAAAACAATTTGAACTTGATATTACATATTTGACTACGTGATTGAAATATGTATCCAATTTAAATAGCTCGTTCTCCATCTGACAGCCATGCGATCATGGGCACTCAAAAATACCCTATTTTCCAGATGAGAGATGAAGAATTTGAGATAAAATGACTTCCAGATTGGAATAGCGATTAACCACTAGAGCTAGACATGGCCTTGCTGGTGAGGAAATACACCATTCATTTATAGAATATCGAGACAATGGTTTAATTTCATCAATTGTTTCGGCAGTCACTTTGTGGTAAAATCTATCCATTTTAATTTAAGTTTTTCTTACAACATTTTGAGTGTGTCCAAATACTTGTTCACAAATCCGGATTATCTCCAATTACAGGAGTTATTTTCATATTTTTTTAAATATTATAAATAAATTATCTGATCAAATTATAAGCTTAAATAATAAAAATGAAAATGATATTTTCTGGCGTTTCTCATGTGTGATAATAATCCAGGACTTGGACCTCACATACTAATAAAAGAGTTTCTGCTTAATAAAAAGCTTCTTTTCATCTCACCAATAGATGTCTCTATTGAAGTTCATTTCAACCAGCCTATGACGGTCGTCAGCCCCGTAAATGCCCAGACTTCCATATCCTTCTTCATCTTTGATGAGATGTCAAAAATAAAATGAAAAATAATCAAATATCATTCAAATATTCATCACAAACCATATGTTATCCTTTTGATGAATTAAATAAATATAGACTGTAATTACGTAAGCTCAAAAACAGGTTGTGATTTTTTTATTTGTAGGTAAAAAGAGGTGCAGGAACGCCGTTCTAGCGCTTGGCATAGAATGAAAAGCCCTGAGTGTATGTCAGAATTAACGAGAGTGGCGTTCTATCCTCTCTAACCACCCCTGCGGAGAATCTGCGTGATGCTAGTAGAAATAGTAGTAGTACAGTCTTTGATCTCGTAACGAATCACTTATCTTGAAAGCTGACGATTTATTTAAAGCCTCGCTAATAACACGTCAGCAATATCCGTATATTTAGATCCTCATGTCTAAAAACCACATTCTCCTAAACGTTTTCCCTGTTATACATCTCAACACGTCATAAAGAATTGTAATTATCGTATTTTAAATTGTATTTTATTTTTGCGACGACAATACTCGTCCAAAATAATGTAATTTAGTGTCCCTATTAATAAGGTGGGGAAAAATATCACAAATAAATAGTATGAACGAGCGAATCGAATTTTTTTTATTGCATTATCTAACACCATCAGTGAAATAAAAGGGTGTTTGCACTAATTAAAAAGGTGTTTTTTTTATCTTTTTTTGTTTTCTATTCAAATCAAATATTTGGATACTATATTATCACTTTTAATCTATTATATTTATATTTTTGATGTTTATTAAATTCTTTCCAATACCATTTATTATAACCTAAAATAAAATGTATAGGCACACATAGTATACACCTTTGTGGGATTATATATATATATATATATATATATATATATATATATATATATATATATATATATATATATATTTACACTTAAATGTAGGGTACCTACTTTTGTCGCCTGTCAAATAGCGCTCCTTCAGACCATTAGAGAGGGGACTCGCGTCACGCCCCCCTTCCTTTGTCTATGCGACGCTCGAGCGATCTCGCTTATCTACTGCTAATGAATAGACAATGTTTTGTTTTATTGTCTATGTACAAGCGTTCCCCTTTATGGCGATCCTTCCATTGGCGGATGTTCATGGGAATTAATTTACGTTTCTTTTTGAGTTTTAAGTGCCCTCGGCTCCCTATGCGTTAAAATTAAAGAAAGCTGCGTTTTATAGCCTTCTCCGAGTGTATTCACGGTTAACAATGTATGAAGAAGTAGGTGGCTGCTCGATTCGTATAAGATACGTACATATCGCTCATTTCTTTCAATAGCGTCAAAAAAAAAAAAGATTTTTCAGGAGATCGTTTTTAAAGTTTAAGAATTTAATGAAATGTATTGAAATATAATTATCAAGCCACTTATTAAGCTTTTTACTGTGCAACAGATCTTTTAAGGTGAAACCTGAAGATTTTTTCTCCATTTGAAAAATATTTAGTATACTTAAAAAAATAATTATACAATGCCTTTTTTTCAAAATACAAACACAACACTTTCTGCCCTGTAGCGGGTTAATATTAAGTTAAAAATATGCCGCTTTGCTGGGATGTAGTACATTTTCTGGGCATTTCGAAAACATGCACAACTGAAAATTGACGATTTTTGACGTTGTTGAAAGGAGTGAGCGATATGTGTACCTTCAACATTTTGAGTGTGTCCGAATTCTTGTTCGCAATTCTGGATTATCTCCAATTATAGGAGTTATTTTTCATGTAATTTTTTGACACCTTAACACATATGAATAAGTATATGGAAGTCTGGGCATTTACAAGGCTAACGACCGTCATAGGCTGGTTTAAATGATCACTTTACACACGTGTAATATTAAACAATTCTTCCCATAATTGAAAAACACACTACTCAAATTCTTGGAAGTTCTACATACATGGTCCAATTTCCAAATATTGTACAAGAATCACTAGAATTTTAACTAGTGACATCTATTGGTGAGACGGAGAAGCTCCTTTGTTGAGCAGAAACTCTTATAAACCCGTAAATGTTCAGTCTTGTACATTCTTCTGTATCTATGTTGAGATGTCAAAAAATAATATGATAAATAACTTATATATTGTAACTGCAGATAGTTGGTAGAATTCCATATTGAATTGTTGAGTTATATATCCAAAATTAAACAAGGTTTATTTGGTGTTTGATAATGTCCTAAGAAGACGAAATGCGTCACGTATTTAAATATACATAAATAAATGTAGAATTCAACCAAATAAACCTTGTTCAATTTTGGATATATCACCCAACAATGATAAATAACTCCTGTAATTGGAGTTAATCCAGATTTGTGAACAAGTATTTGGACACACTCAAAATGCTGTTAAAAATTTATAGTTTGAAATATTTAATTTCCAATACTATCACGCGAAATTTTCACTTAACGCCGTCGAAAAATCCTATTCGTTCGCGTCGTAAAAAACTGTCATCATCCCCTCCCCGCGCGAACTTATTTAGTTTCTGAGGGTAAGCGCTGCAGTTAGTAAACCCGCTCCCATTTCTCGCATCACAGCCCCTGATGGCGCGCGATCCGAGGGGTAAATGGCGCGACAAATAACACGACCCACCCCTGGCCACCCTGCAGTTTGTTCATCCCCCCGGCGAGCTATGGAAAGCCATCTCGCTGTTTACTAAAGCGACGCCGACGCCACTGTGTTTTAGCGTCCGCCAGTCAGCTAGGACGTACGAAAGTAATGTCAAACAATTAATTTATATATTTGAATATTTAAAAAAAATTGTCTATAGTGTTATGGTCAGCACAATACGGCTATATAAGCAAATATAAGCGATTTTTCACTCTAATATGTATTAAATTCCTTATTTCCTTATTTATTTCGAAAATCCGAACTAAACGAACATCCGAACGAAATAAGGAAAGAATGTAAGGCTGAGATAAGCATTATCGATAAAATTAAGAAAGGTGTGTTGAGATGGTTTGGACATGTGGAACGTATGAGTGAAGAAAGAACGGTTAAACAAATTTATGAGGCGAATGTAGTTGAAAAAAGAAGCAAAGGACGACCGAGGACAACTTGGCACAATCGGGTATGTCAAATACTTGAAAGCGGCCGGGTCAGGAGTCGTAATAATCGTTGGATATGTGTGAGGAGATGCATGAATGTAGAAGAGGCAAAGAATGTTTGCAAAGACAGAATGGTGTGGCGTTCGATTCACTCTGCCTACCCCTGCGGGGAAGCGGCGTGATGGTTAGTTAGTTAGTTAGTTATATGTATTCAATATAACCCTGATCACTTTTTCTTCTGGGACTGGAATCTGGAACCGTTGTGGTTGACATATTTAGTATATGAGTGACGGATCTAAGATGCTATGGTCTCAAAACGCATTCATTTTTTGAGTACCCAATACTTCATCATAAGTAGGAACATCTCAAAAATTGACTACACCATTTTTTTGTTACAAAAAATGTGTGCATTACTTTCGGGGTGTGATTTATTCGAGTGGCCTAAAATGGTGCCAGCTTTATGACGCCACCTGGGGTCAGTAAGAATAATGTGTGGCGTATTGTCGAGAATAATGGACTCCTTGAATCTTTCACGAGTTCCTCGCCGAAATATATTGCGACAAGTTTTCACGATTTTCACCAAATTTACGTCCCAAACTTCACGTATCTTTTGGTTAAGTATTTCAGAAACTCATTTATTTTGATTATTTATTATTTATTTATATTAAAAATCATCACCTTTTTTATATAACATGAAATTGCTATAAATATATATTTTATTACTAACTAACTAACTAACTAATCATCACGCTGCTTTCCAGTAGAGGTAGGCAGAAAGAATACAACGCCATACGACTTTATCTTTTGCAAACGTTCCTGCATCCCCTCATACATACCCGCCGATTATTCCCGTCTCCTGACCTGACCGCTTTCAGGTTTTTGATATTCTTGATCATGCCAAGATTTTATCGGTCTTCTTCTGCATATATTTCCCTTTGGCAAGTTAGTTAGTTAATCAAATAGTATAAATTTGTTTGTAGATCACGAGGATTTTTCAATGGGTTATTTTACTTTGGTCAATGTTTGTTGAAAAAATGGTACAAAAAATAAAAATGGCTAAAACAAAATTTAATGATTATTTATTTTACGGTTATATTTGATGAGATGCTTGGATATAAGTTTTAAATACAAGAATTATTTATTTGTAAAAAAAATACTTTTTGTATATTTGTTAATAAAAACTCTAATAGATTCCAGAAACAGGTGAAAACACAAAGTTTGCATTTTGTAGTTCATAAAACTAGTCGTGTTTACATTGTCAAAAAAAGGTTTTTTACCAGTGTTTTATTTTTATTTTTAAATCATCATTTCTTTTTACAAAATCAAGAACAAATTATTAAATAACGCAGATTTAAATGTTTTATGGAAATGGAAATATAAAGAAGCTAAAAAAAGTCGCGATTGGCAAGGGACTCGGGTGAGCATATCCGTACTAGTGTAAATTTTATACTGGCTTGTAAGTTCCTTGAAGTGATTTCAGGTCCCTTATAATTTAGGTATTACATTTTCACGAAGTATTTTTTTAAATTGTCCAATAGCATGGAAATGCATTTTATGTAATTAATAGAACTATTATTGCTGGTTAATTCGCTGTTCATGTCGAGTAATGAGGTTTGCGTGCTGCATACTAGAAGAAGTATACACGAGTTCAATTCCTGTTACGACTTTAAGTATAAACGCGAGAGTTATAACGTACCTTCAATCTAATTAAATAATGGCTCGTTTTTTAAAAATTAGTTTCCACTATTGTGAAGTAAACAGCACTGCTATTTTGGGATATAAAGAAATATTTATTGTAACTGCAGACAGTTGGTAGAATTCCATATTGAATTGTTGGGTAACATATCCAAAATAAAACACGGTTTTTGTTGGATTGAATTCTACATTATTTATGTATATTTTAATACGTGATGCGTTTCGTCTTCTTAGGACATTATCAAACACTATATGTTTTGTATAAGACGAAACGCGTCACGTATTAAAATATACATTAATAAATGTAGAATTCAATCCAACAAAAACCGTGTTTTATTTTGGATATATTATCCAACAATTCAATAAAAAATATGTAAGGAAGTGAAGCACGGAGTTAGCAAAAAAAAGATAAATGTAGACTGAATGCAGTTGAAATGAGTTCTCTCAGACGAATGTGCTGCAAAACATTGTATGATAGATCTTGAATGATGATATAACGATAGAATGGAAGGCTTAGTAAAAGGATAATCGATGAAATTTAGAAAGGTGTGTTGAGATGGTTTAGGCGTAAGATTCGAATGAGTAAAGAAAGAGCGGTAAAAAAATTGAGGCAAATGTGGTAATCGAAGCAGAGTAAGACAAAAGAAAACTTGGCATTATCAAGTATTACAAGTAAATATTTAAAATTAGTAAGGTCAGGGGTCGTAAAAACTTTCGGGTATGTATGTGAAGATTGTGGTTGTCAATCATGGGTAGAATTGGTGAATGTTACACACGTGTAAAGTACAGTAACTTAAACCAGCCTATGACGGTCGTAAACCCTGTAAATGTCCAGATTCCATATTCTTCTTCATCTACGTTTAAATGTCAAAAAATTAAATAAGTTTTACTCAGTTAATACCACTATTTCTTAAAATCTACTGTGACACGTGTTTCGATATATTCCGCATCATTTTTAAATACTGGAATGGTGTTTGAAAATGATGCGAAATTTATCGAAACACGTGTCACAACAGATATTAACAAATAATGTGTATTTACTAAATAAATCTTATTTTAAAAATATGGTACTTTACACGGGATCCATCAATGTAAGTAGGTAATGACAGTTAATAAACGATCTTTTAACTTTGCGTCAAATGCAAGTTTTTCAGCACACCCCAATTCATTGTGCCGTCCATCAATTTGTGCCATCCTTGCTTCGTCTCGACGGGCAATTTGGGTCATTAAGGGCCCGATTTAGATTTATTGTCTGCAATCACTTGTGTAGCTTGGAGCAGGGGTGACCCAAAATATATAAATAGGAAATAAGAAGAAGCGTAGGTACTGAATAGGCGTAGGTGTATAGATTTTTATTTTTATTTGTTTAAACAAGCCAAAATTCAAAATTCGGAGTAATTTAACGATTAATACAATGGCTGATAGCCCATGATAAAATACAACTTAGAGTCTACTGAATTGTATTTAACTATTAAAAATATATTATACAAATTTATGAGGCGAATGTAAGTGGAAAAAAGAGCAGAGGAAGACCGAGAAAAACATGGCACGATCAGGTATGCCAAATACTTGAATGTGGTCAGGTTAGGAGTCGTAACAATCGGCGGGTATGTATGAGGAGATGCATGAACGTGGAAGAGGCGAAGAATATTTGCAAAGACAGAGTGGTGTGGCGTTCTATTCTCTCTGCCTACCCCTGCGGGAAGCGGCGTGATGGTTAGTTAGTTAGTTAGTTTTAACATATAAAATAAATATTCTGACAATTGTTTCACCTTGTTATGGCAACTACAAAAGTTATAAAATGCCATAACAACGCGAAACGATTGTTACAATTTTTATTTTTATGTTTTTAATAATAAAATACAATTTTGTAGTCTCAAAAACTCAGTGTTTGATTTCAATACATTTTTAATAAATAAATTAAATTGAAGTTCCACAAATAAAACGTTAAATCTAAAAATAACTCACGGTGGTCTTTATTTTTATATTAGTATTTATTATTCATACGTACAATATGTAGGTATATTAAAAAAAAACTACATACAAATCATCAAGAATTATTATACCTATGTAGAAATAGAGACAATTTTTAAACAACTAAATTTATTCCCAAGACTTAACTTCAGAATTCTGTAAAATGCGAATGAAGAAATATTAAAAAAAAAACAACTACAAAAAACAATAAAAATTATGAATAAAGTATTAAAATTATGAATTAAGTAAGATTTATCTGATATGTCAAATACTTGAAAGCGATCCGCTCAGGAGTCAAAAAAATCAGCGGGCATGTATGAGGAGATGCACGAATGTAAACGAGGCGAATAATGTTTGCAAAGACAGAGTGGTGTGGCATTCTATTCTCTCTGCCTACCCCTGCGGAGAAGCAGCGTAATCGTTAGTCAGTTTGTTAATCAGGGTAGCTATGAGTATATACAAAATACATAATGCATTCTAAAGCATTCTATCCTCTTTGTTTACAACATTAAAGACAAAATGGTAAGTTTTTTTTGGTCGAACATTAAAAATGAGCTTAATCTTTTGAAATATTTAAATTTATATTCATAATAATAATAATAAATAATAAACTTGGATAATTTATAATGCGCCATTTTCGTAAAAAAAAATCCTCAAGGGCGCTCATATGAGAAAAGCATATAAATATCATAAATGTTAGCGGAATTGTGTGTTATAACGATTGAAGCAAATTTCTCGGAAGAAGATAATATTGGGTGGCCACAAAAAATGTGGATTTTTTTAAATCCCATATATTTCATGGCCACCCTATGTCATTGTGCCAGCAAATAACAGTAAACCATCGTCACCCCAGCAGAATATCCCTTAATCGCAGTCCGTTCTCAGCCAGTGTATCAATATCACTTTACACCTCATAAACACTGGATCTTCCTGAGTATGGGGAACTAAATCGGTTTCCGCGGTCCATAATTTTAATGTAATATTACTTGATAAATACAGCTTTTAATGGTGAATATAAGAAGTGGTATTTACCGAGTAAATTTTTAATTATAAATGGAAAGATATTTTTAATTTGTGTTTTACTTAGTAAATACCTCTATCAGTATTAATGTTTTACTTAGTAAATAGTGGTATTAACTAAGTAAAATAATAATAATATAATAAAACCCTCATCCGCACCCCAGTGGTGCATAGGGCACTGCTTCATATTAACACAGTGTTATCTTGATCGTTTACACTCGAAGGAAAGGTGATCAGCCCTCCGCTTCAGGCACCAGTCCAGGGTAATATTGAATAAATATTAGAGTGAAAAAAATCACTTATATTTATTTGCCCCCCCTGGGAATCGAACCCGGGACCTCCAGAACGGTAGCCGAGCGTGCTGACCATTACACTACGGAGGCGGACAAAATAGTACTAAATAAAATAGTAATTTAAAATGGATAGATTTTACCACAAAGTGACTGCCGAATCAATAAATGGAAAGATATTGCCAAAATTATATTTTTAATTGATACAACAATTTATGTATGAATGAAAAAAAAGTTTAATATTTTTAAATAAAAATATGTTCTCAAAACTCTAATAATAAGAATATATAAAAATGAGTAATTTGGTTCTAGTTCTACTTCATAAGCGCTTCTCTGTGGTCAGATTATGAGGAAATTATATTAATTTATTTATTCATTTTATTTTATTTTATTTATTTATTGAACGGCTAAAGCCTTTAACATTATACATATAGACAGTATCTTATATAAAAATACACTAACGAAAACACTAATAGAGAAACAAAAAGTCTTAGACATAAAATAATAATAAAATACCAAATAGTAAGCACTGGTAAATACACGTCTCTTTCACACACTTTCAGCGAGCAGCGAGAGAGAGTGAAACACAACGTTTATATTTATCCATTATAACATGGAGAAGAAATGAAATATTTTATGAAGGAAAGGTAACGATATTGCTATTTAGCATTATCTGCTAATAGGTCTACCGGTGTACATTATTCCGTACAAGAATTTTAAATGATCAATATTAATAAATCAATTGTATATCTTCCTGGACTGGTATCTAAAGCCTAAAAATGACACGATTCAGTGCCATATACACCATTGTGTGTGGACAAGGTAATTAAATTCAATTCATTTTATACATCTTCAAAAAATGTACATTTTTCGTCATTAAAAAATCATACTATTTTTTGATATCTCATCAAAGATAGAGAAGAATATGTCAGTCTGGGCATTTACGGGGCTGACAACCGCCAAAGGCTGGTTTAAGTGATCACTTTACATACGTGTAACTTTCACCAATTCTACCCATCATTGACAACCGCACTTCTCAAATTCTTGGAAGCTCTGTCTCTTCCAAGAATTTGAGAAGTGTGGTTGTCAATAATGGTTTGAATTGGTGAATGTTACACGTGTGTAAAGTGATCACTTGAACCAGCCTATGATGGTCGTTAGCCCCGTTAATGCCCAGACTTCCGTATTCTTCTTCATCTTTGATGAGATGTCATAAAATTATATGAAAATAACTCCTGTAATTGGAGACAATCCAGATTTTGTGAACGAGTATTTGGACACACTCAAAATGTTGTCGAAAAAATCATTTCAAATTCAGTATACCCAGCAGGTCTGAAGCATCAATATGGGCTGTGGTGCCCTAAATAAAACTAATATAAAAATATGTAAATATTAATAACGAATGCGACCCCCGTTATGACGACACCTTTCAGGGCGACCACACGGTAGCGACAAAAATGTCAACATATCGAAACAGCACCACACACAACCCGCTTCCTTCGCACTCAATATTAGTCTATTAGCTACCCTTGGGATTTATTTGTTCGCTCCACCCTACCCCAGGCAGGGTTGGCATATTGAAATGCTCTCGACCGGAATAATTAAAAATAATAAAATGCTACCGGGAGGCGCGTAATCAATTTCGGCGTAATTTGGGATTAAACCAAATCGTGCGGATTTACTTCGGGGATCATGCCTAAAGTAAACTGTTTATTCAAGGTGTCTGTCGAGGGTTGAAATGAACTGTTCACGGCTTTAAACTGATTACATTCTGCTAAGATGGACACAAATGTCGTTCGTCTGAAGAGGTATTTTAATTGTATTGACAAATGTGATGGAAAAATACTTAAATTCAGATTCATTCTTGTATATCGTAGTTTTACAGGAGAAAGTGACAAAACTAACGAAACGTTAAATTTTCAGGAGGGCCATTTAAGTCACTTTTGCTTGGCAAGAAAATAAACATCAATGCAGTTAGTCATTTTTAACAAGTCAATATATTATACTTCAAAGTTAAAAATCGCTTTGGTATTTTTTCAAGGCAACATAAAGCTGGTAAGATATCAAATAGTCAATGATAACGTTTTTGTAAAAATGCAATTGGTCACTGTACGACTACAATATAACTAATAATATCTAATATTTGGCTAAATTTCACAATAAAGTCCTGTTTCCAACCTTAATGTTTAAGAGTGAATCATGGATTTGGCAAAAAATTATGAAAGTGAACTGAATGCAGTTGAATTGCGATCCCTCAGACGAATGTGCGGTATACGACGTATGATAGATGTTCGAACGGTGAAATAATGAAAGAATGCTGAGATAAACATTATTGATGAAATTAAGAAAGATGTGTTGGGATGATTTGAACATGTGTAACGAATGCGTGAGGAAAAAATGGTAAAATTTATTTATTGGGTGAATTTAGTTGGAAAAAGGAGCAGAGGAAGATCGAGGAAAACTTGGCATGATTAGGTAAGTCAAATGTGGTATCAGACTACTTTAAAGTATTTTTAATTTTAGCTTTTACTTGGTGAATACCACTATTCCTTAAAATCTAACGTGACACGTGTTTCGATGCAATCCACATCATTTTCAAGCATTTGAAATGATTGATCATGTCATGTTTTCTTCGGGATGATCAAGTATTGATGTAGTATTTAGTTTTTGCTATAAATATCAAATCCATTTATTATTTATTAAAATTCCTTACTTATTTATTAAAACTAGGAATCGATTTATATCAATTAAAATTAATTTGTTTGTACAACCCTGTGTCGTTTTCTTAAGGAAATAAACGCAGTGGTCATATATTACTCTGTCAATTCCTCCCGTATTAGGGTGCACGCTTCTTAGAAAGTAGATTATCCAATGGTATAATAGCGTTAGCTTGATATATGCTTATTCCCAGCGGTTCAACTTACTGACTAACCCCCAAAAACCGACGTATTTGCAGTCTTCGCTTGACAAACCCATGCCAGATTGAACTCCTATAATTGAAAGGTAGCATGCCTTTACCCCATCTTAAAACCTGATCTTATATTTTGAAATATCTCTTTTTGTTCATGGCCAGGATTTTTATATTAGTCTCCTAAGCACAATCGTGAATACGGGACATTATCTTTTGCTGTTTTTCACTGTCCAATAAATTTTCATTTGAATGTGAGAATCTCGGATAGTTTATTACTGTTTACTTGCGTTGGCAGTATTTTGTTATTTTGGGGTTTTGTTTACCAGAAATTAATGTATACCTCGTTCGTTGGTGTTTATTGAGTAAACAAAATACTGATTTAGTAACCTGTGACAGGGCTTTTATGGGTTTTAGTATTCTCAGGACTTAAATATATATAAAAAATAACTTTATATAATTTTATCATTTCATTAATTTGTTAAATATATACACGAGGTAGAACTTTATGACTTTGGGAAATAAAAGTTGGAGCATTTTCTGCAAAAGTGAGCTTTCAAATAAATTTTCAAAAAATGTGAAAATATTTTATGAATGACCCTGGTACATTTATTAAAAAATTCGTGTACTTATTTTTTAAGAGACCATTTAAGTCACCTTATGTGTTTTGTGGACGGAATTCTTTTGATATGATTTTTTAAATATTTTTATGTATTTAAAAAAAAAAGTTAATTTGTTTTCAGTATGATCATTTATGTTCTCTTGATCATTTACCCATTCCTTTATTTTGCCTTTGATTGTGCTTTCTGAGACTTCCATATTCTTCTTCATGTATGCCAAAAAACATAATTAAAATATTCTCGTTTTAAATAAACTGTTTTTCAATTTATTTGAAACTTTTGCTGTATTACTGTCATAATATTTCGTTCAACTTTGAAGTGATAGTAATATTAATTATGTTGAAAAATTTCCACGTCTTTTGAAGTAGGTACAAAGTAATGAAATGATAATTCGTTCTTCATATCAACCGCAGTAGACACTGTAGATGTCGCCAGTGTTGCTAGTAATACCGTCTAGAATAAATTATGTCGTAAACTAGTAAAATTATTATTGCCAAAGCTATTATCAAACACATTTGAAACTACGCAAACGACTCACAGCAACACCAAGCCGATTTTTAATAAAGAAATTCATATTATTTTTGTTATCTCATCAAAGATTAAGAAGAATATGGAAGTCTGGGCATTTACGGGGCTGACGACCGTCATAGGCTGGTTTAAGTGATCACTTTACACACGCGTAACATTCACCAATTCTACCCATTATTGACAACCACACTACTCAAATTCTTGGAAGTTCTATATATCGTCGATCTTGAATCACTAGAACTTCACTGGAGACATCTATTGGTGAGATGAAAAAAAATTGAAAATAACTCCTATAATTTGAGATAATCCATATTTGTTTACAAGTATTTGGACACACTCAAAATGTTGTAAAGAAATTCATCATTTTAATACACGATGACATAACAAAATACGTGTGGAGCCGATGAACACAACTATGTTTGGAGTAAGGTCCTTACAATATATTGCCTGTACCCAAATTAACCATTTGCCTGACATTTAAAATAGAACCCAATCAGCCATCCGAAATAAATAAACTGAAAAATACTCAATGGAGAAATACTTGTATTACTGATAAGTTATATTTTCTCAATTTTTTCCTTTAAACATGCTTCTTACCTTATGTTTTTATATGCCTTTATACTGTATCCTTTACTGCTTTATATTTTACATTTCACCCAGTGTTAGTTCTGTTTAATTTTTTTATATATTTTTTTAAAATTTCCTATTTTTTTTTACGTCTATTTAATCTTAATCCCATGTCCTAAAATGAGAAATGGAATTTACTCATCGGGAATATTATATACATGACTTATGTATGTAATACAATTACAAAAAATTAAATATACATATTTTAAATAAAGGTATATTCAACACCCTTATGATTTTAATTATACAAAATACAGCTTATCATTGAACATTATCGTGGGACATATATAATATTGAAGTAATTATTATTCATGACTCTTTTAAAGCCTAATGAGTCGTAATTAGGAACGTACTGAGTGTATTTTTATGAAAAAGTCATGCATATATTTAGGTATATAGAACATTGTTAGAAATATTTGAAATATAACTTGAAAGTAGTCACGTCGGAAGTCGGAATAATCGGCGGGTATGAAGTAAATAAATAATTAAATATTAATTATAAATTTGGATAATTCATATAGCGCCATTTTTGTAAAATACCACCCCAAGGGCGCTTCATTGAATTGGGGAAAACGTGATAGCGGAAATGATTTAGCAAATAAATGCGTTTTTAGCATTTTTCTAATATTATCTCACTCTCACTATTTATAACTATTGGGAGAAGAGCATTGCACGCCATCGGTCCCGTAACAGCAAAGGAACGTTCGCAAAATGTAGTGCATTGGTAGCGAGTTGGTAAGATCACTTGACCCATAGCAGTTGTTGTAGTCGATCGAAGTGTGAGACGTTTATCATCTAATTCGTCTGGAATACACAATGATAATAATAATAAACCCTGATGGTGACAGGGTTCTTGTCGAGGCCGGTTGGAAAAAAGTACCAATAAAAATTGGTTAAAACAAAGTTGTTTTGTTTTATAAAGCTTATAAAATGTGCCACAAAGTATCTGCGAAAAACATTCAAGAAAAAATAATAATATTTAATTTAATATGATTTTTCATATTAAAAACGACATTAATTCCGAGTACCCTAATATATTGTAGATAGATAGTCCGCCTCCGTAGTGTAATAGTCAACACACCCGGCTACCGTTCTGAAGGTCCCGGGTTCGATTCCCAGGGGGAGGGGGTTAAATAAATATAAGTGATTTTTTTCACTGTCATATTTATTCAATATCACCCTGGTACCTAAAGCGGAGACCTGATCACGTTTCATTCCTTCATGTGTTAACGATCAAGATAACAAATATGCAGTGCCCTATGGACCATTGGGGTGCGCGTAAGGGTTTGAAGAAGAAGAAAGAAGATAGATATTATAAATAATCGATTGATGTTCTTTTATCAGATGTGATCTTGTTTATGGATCATTTCTCAGGACTCAGTAAATGGTCGATTTAACCGCAAATGTAACTCAACTGGTTGGATCCAATAAAAAAATACGAAAACACTCACATTTCTACGTCTTCCCACATCAATTTAATAAATTATGGGAAAATGTCTCAACAAATCCAGTGGAAATGTATTACTTTGCGGGTACCCGCGTAGTTATCAAATCAATCAAAACGAAACAATAGCTACATTTTATTCTAATTATCAATTTCTGGGAAGGAATTGCATTGATAAAGATGAAAGGCATCTTGATTGCATTGCTAAATGAGTTATCACTGTTTAATTGATATATTCTACTTTTCTTGAATGTTTTTCGCATAATAGTAGATAATTTGTGGCACATTTTATAAACATTATGAAATAAAACAACTTTGTTTTAACCAGTTTTTAATGGTACACTTTATCCAACCAGCTTCTATAAGAACCTTGTCATTTTCATACTGTTTTTACACGATTCCATCTGTAGCTCACAAGTTGTCATTCGGAGTTCACGTATTTGCTGCGCAATGCTCAATTATAGCAACATTTAGGAGTTTTTTCTGATTTTTAAATCACATTTTTTAAAATCATATTTTCATATGCGTGCGTGGAAGTTTTTGGTATCGTAAGGGAAGGGTAATCAACTTTAACCTAAGTATGAGTATTTCAATGTTTTAGAATTAGTACATAAACCCTGAGGATGACAAGGTTCTTGTCAAAACCGGTTGGAAAAATGTACAAATAAAAAGTGGTTAAAACGAAGTTGCTTTATTTTATAAATATTCTACTTGATTTTTTTATATTTTTTTATTAAAATTTCACTCGATAAATACCACTATTTCTTAAAATCTATTGGACGCATAATTCAATTCATTCCGGATCATTTTTACTTATTTATTTAAACATATTACGTACATATATAATATTCCTGATGAGTAATTTCCATTACTCATTTAGGGACATGGGATTAAGTTTAACAAGACTGAAAAACAAATAAGAAAACACAACAAAATGTTATATAAATCAATAAAAGGCACAGTAAATAGGCATATAAAAACAATATAATGGAACAAGCACGTTTGAACGAAAATTATGAGGAAATTTAACTAATGACTTACACAAATTTCTTTCCGTAAAGTATTTTTTCATTACTTGAATGCAGATGCTTTGTGGCACATTTTATAAACTTTATAAAATAAAACAACTTTGTTTTAACCACTTTTTATTGGTACACTTTTTCCAACCGGTTTCGACAAGAACCTTATCATCCTCAGGGTTTTTGTATTAATTCTAAAACATTGAAATACTCATAGTTAGGTTACAGTCAATTACCTTTCCCTTACGATACGAAAAACTTCCACGCACTCCGTATATTATAATTTTTTTTATTATTTAATATGGTTACAAAAGTTTTTTTTTATAATTCATTTTCTAAACATTTCTACTTACAATCTTAATTAAAATTGCCGTAAAAAGACTGAGCTCTTGTGCTTGAAGAGGGACTTAGTAACGTTTGTTGGTAATACAATTAATTTTATATTGAAACATTGTATTTATAATCTCATATGTTGGGAGAGTGACGTCGTTTTTACATCATTTTGTCGCCATTTTATGTTAGTTTTGTCGCCGAATATATAAAATCCCGTTGACGACCAGTCGACAGAGTAACTGTGAGTGCATTACACGAATGAAGCGTTACACAATATCTTGTCTTGTTAGCCCCGTCGCGCACGATCGCCTATCCAATCCGCGCGGCCGATTCCTCGTAATTTGCGGTAATAAAAGTGTGTGCAATGCTGCACCAGCGTCGTCTGGTGATGAGAGAATGGCTCTGTGAAAATGTGACGTCATTAAACCGGGCGATCGGCTGAGAAATGGTTTGCTAATGGGTCGAATTTACGAGCGGAAAAATGTTGTTACACGAAATTTCTAGACCTAGCGGAAAACGATTGGAACTAATTATGTATAATTTTGAACCTAGACACGACAAAATTGGCGTTAACGGGATATTCGCTAACATATAATTCATTCCATCTAAGACCACCGGAGAGGTCACATGTCTATTCGCACCCGATTTTTTTTAAGAATGTGTATTGGATATTTTTTTTTAGAATATACGAGTAGGTACCTACATTAATAGAAAAAATATTTTTGTATTTTTTTTAACTCCTTACCTTTCTCTCTCTATAACTCTTTTCTTAAACTTATTTTTTCAAAACAAAAACGAAGTTTTAAGCAAAGAAAATTAATATCTAATAATAATTTATTAAATAATATATTGTTTCAAAATTCTTCACCATTGCTTTCCATTTTTCCTTTGTTTTCAAACTCCGTCCCTTGACTAACCCCTTCCCCTTACTTTTTCCTCTCCTTATTTATAGAACAATTTTATATTTTATATTATGGTTATTATACAGACCTGAATGATGGAAGTTTAACTTCTGAAACATGTAGTCTATAATAAAACTCAAGTGGTAAAAAACGAAGTGTTTTCTTTAATCATTGTAACATGTCTTACCACAAAGTTAATGCCGAAACAAGAAAAAAAAAAAAATTAGTTGAATACTTTTTAGCTATCAGCAGTTAGAAACAATGACAGATGATCTTTAAAGAGAAAAAAAGCTACAACCAAATATATGAGATATAACAGATATATGTTGGAAAAAAACATTAAATTATCAAAGAATTACCAATGCACTTTTTGAATTTCAGGAAACGATAAGGAAATGTTTATTATAAGAATAAAATGGTATCGTTTATTAAATTTTATTAAAATTCACTGCTAATATTGAATTTTTATTATAATTTTGACATCCTTGAAATCATTATTCACTGGTTACCACATTCAACAATTATGGACAGTTGTAAAAATGATTCCGGGTTCGATTTCCTGTATATCAAGTAAATCAATAAAAATTGGCTATCTCCTGCACTTCAGGGACTAGTCCAGGGTAAAATTAAATAAATATTAGAGTATAAAATTTATTATAATTATTTTCAACCCCGCCCTGGGAATCGAACCCGGGACCTCCAGCACGGTATCTACATAAACACGTTAACCATTACGCCAAGGAGAAAGAGGGTACTAGTCCAGGGTAATAATGAGTTAATATTAGATTGAAAAAATTGGTTTTATTTTTTTAACCCCCCCCCCCTGGAAATCGAACCCGGGATCTCCAGCGCGTTAGCTAAACATGCTAACCATTGCACCATGGAGGCGGACAATGGATAGAAAGTGACAAATCAGTTGACAAAATGAGTTATGAGCTAAACTCAGCAAAATAACGCACAAACAAGACATTTTATGTATTAACTACAATATATTGAAAGCTGTCCCACCGCAGGCCCAGATCTGATGCAGAAGCATCTAGGCTTCCTGACAGATCTGCTCTTGAAAAGCAACTATGTTGCGAAATTAATTGAAAATGTGACACAATATAAAATTGTTTCCCGATTTTACTGTGAATTACATTTGAAAGCTTTCAATATACCTATCACTGCCAATCTAAATAAATACAAGATAGTAAATCCGTCGCCAAATTTTCTAGAAGTACCCCGGTGTTGGCAGTGAAAGGGATTAGTTTTTATTGACTAGTTATAAGTATCTACTGGTTATTAATTAATATGTTAAATTACGCGATCAATTTTGTCGGTAGCAATTTGTACATAGCTATCAACCGCCATTTGACGTGTCAATTGATAATGCGGTCGGAGCAAGAGAATGACTGAAAGTAACATGGTTTCTACCTAGTAGCTAATGATAAGATGTCCAATCACGTACACTTTTGGTTTACGAAGAGGAAATGTAGTGTCCTAATAGACTGTCGTGGGAAAACGTTGCCTTGGTACTCGAAGCTATTCCTATAACCTTTTATTTTTTGAAATCTGAACATAGATGAAGAAGTATATGGAAGTTTTGGCATTAATTATGTGAAAAATAACTCCTATAACTGGAGATAATCCAGATTTGTGAACAAGTATTTGGGCACACTCAAAATGTTGTAAATAAATTAACTGGTCAAATTATAAGCTAAAATGATAATTTTTTTGACATCTCATCAAAGATAAGGAAGTCTGGGCATTTGCGGGGCTTACGACCGTCATGGGCTGGTTTAAATAAATCACTTTACATACGTGTAACATCCACTAATTCTACCCATTATTGACAACCACACTACACAAAATTTTGGAAGTTCTATGTATATGTACGAGTATATGTTCCAATTCCGATACATGATATTTGAATTTTATTTATTGTTTCGGCATTCACTTTGTGGTAAGGCATGATGACATTGTAAAAGAAAAATACTTGAGTTTATATTTAGACTTGAAGATGGAAGCATAGCTTCCGAAACGTCGTTATATAGTAAAATAAAGTTATTAAAAATAAGTGTTTTTCTTTTACATTTTGTACTTGAATCGCTAGAACTTTACTAGAGACATCTATTGGTGAGATGAAGATGTTTTTTTTACTGAGCAGAAACTCTTTTATTTGTATGCAAAATCCGAATCCTGGATTATAATCACATACATGAGAAACGCCAGATGTCAAAATATTGAAGGCTTTTATTTTAAAATGTTTATTCTTAAATACAAGTTTTATATATCTTTTTTATTGAGAAACTAAACTAAAACCAGGTAACAAAAAAAAAACTAATTGAAATTAGGAGTTGAATTTCATTTGATAATATTTTCTCACTTTGTGCTATAAAATCTTTGGAAAGTGACAGCGATAGCAATAAAGCCGTTATTCCCACAGTAGCATTGGTAAATCACTTTATATCAAAATTATTTTTTTATTGATTAACTGCGAAATAGATTTTCAATTACACCCAATAAAAGTTATTACTTACCGGTTTTAAGTGAATCTTGCAATAGATACATAGACTACCATCACATTTAACAATAATTAACATTTTTGTCGTTTTTTCCTCACTCATTCGTTCCACATATCCAAACACACCTAATTTTAAAGATAATGCTTGTCGCAGCATTGCTTTCATTCCTTATTTCACCATTCGAACATCTATCACACATGGCATTTCTTTTGCCGCACATTTGACTGCGGGATCGAATTTCGACTGCGTACTGAGTCTCCTGGTAAAAACATTTATATGTCTGCAGTGAAAGTTTAGTGATTCAAGAATAATGTTTTGAAATTGGATTATATACAATATATAGAAATTCTAATAATTTGTTACACGTGTGTAAAGTGATTTAACCACTTAAAACCATCCTATGACGGTCGTAAGCCCCGTAAGTGCCTAGACTTACATATTTTTATTCATCTTTGTTGAGATGAAAAAAAAAAACTTCATTAATTGATTCGGCAGTCACTTTGTGGTAAAATCTATCCATTTTTAATTAATGTTTTACTCAGTAAATACCACTATTTCTCTAAATCTACTGTCTTTTAAAATGATGCGGAATGCATCATTTTAAAAGACATGGTTTTAACTAAGTAAAAAATAACATTTACATGTATTCCCCTCTCTTGGGATCGAACCCAGGACCTCCAGCATAGTAGTCAAATGTGCTAACCAATACACTATGGAGGCGGACAAACTTCTATCCTAAAAACACGTTAGATTTCTTCGTGGATGAGCCATTCAAGCAGAGATATCGATGAGTAATACGCCTATAAAAAAAGATCACCGCAAATAATTGTCAGTTTTGTAATAAATTGCTCGCAAAACGGAATTAAATTCAATAATATACATATATAAATATTAATAACCCTTTTAATGGCAGATGGGGTGTAATTTACCTCCCACAGCTTTGTCGGGAATGGAAACTTTTAAGTTACCGAAATCCTAATTAAGTATTCAAATTATCTTTTTACACGTTCTTACACAGGAAATAACAACCATTAATGACAGCCTTATTAATGTCATAAAAAATGTCAATTCTCATAATGTACAATAATCGTTTTATCGTTCTTGCAAATTGGGACATATTTATTAAGGCGGTCTATCAGATTTCTCTATTCCAGATATTGTCAACTATTTTAAAAGAAATATTTGAGAAATAAGTTTTAACTCTATTTTTTATTTAAACTTCTTGTACTGAAAAGGAACATTTTTAATTCTTTTGCATTTCACAATATAATATAAATACACGTACCCTTTCTTAAATGAAAGACAAATATTAATGTTACTTTGAAATAAATGAATATACAAAAAAATGTATGTCTTAGTTTTATGGAGTTCATGGTATTAGAAATACATGTCGCTCACTCCTTTCAAGAACGTCATAAATCAAACAACTTGATTTTTCAGGAGAACGTTTTTAAAGTTTAAAAATATAATACAATGTATTAAAAATAAATATCAAGCCACTTACTGAACTTTTTACTGTGCAACAGATCTTTTTAGGTAAAACCTGAAGGTTTTTTCTCCATTTGTAAAATATTTAGTTTATTTAAAAAAATAATTAAACAATACCTTTTCCAGAAAATGCAAAAACAACACTTTCTGCCCTTTAGCGGGTAAATATTAAGTTAAAAATATGCCGCTTTTGCTGTGATATAGTACATTTTCTAGGCATTCCGAAAACATGCACAACTTAAAATTGACGATTTTTTATTAATGACGTTCTTGAAAGGAGTGAGCGATGTGTCTTAAAATATTTTTACAACTTGTGCCTTAAAAATCACTTTAATTTGTAGAAATGTAAATACTACTCAATTTTGATACGTTTACAATAATTTTCACCTCAAAACATAGTTTTTTACATCTGATAAATCAATTCGGAATATTAATATTGTTACGGTCCAAACCATTAGGTCGAGAATCGCGTGCGTTCGCTCGGTCAGTCCGTATCAAATGTCCCTTCGGTTGGCATACAACTGCGCGTAGCGAATTGTGCACTGGTGTGGTGTTTATAAAATTGTTTTGTTCTACCCCAAAGAATTAGCTGAACCCGCAATGGGAGCTAAATCAAAACACAAAAGCAAAAAGGTCAAATTATTAACCTTGATTTTTTAAGAATTTACTGATAATGCTTTGGGTTTTTTACAAGGTGTGACGTTATTTAAGAGTTTGATTTGGGTTATTGAGGATAAGTGCCCACAATTCGACACGAAATAATGAACTCTATTGCTTTTATTGGTTTCGTCGTAAAATTAACAGTGGGAGTACAATTGCAATTTATAGCTTTTGACACTTAGAATAAAAATTCGAATGATATAATTCGAATATTATATCGAATATTGTGATTCGGATCGGGTTGAACCAAAATAAAATTCCACACTTAAAACATAAGTTTAAAAAAAAAATGTTTTGCAGAATGGTTCTTCTTCGTGGGTTACAATAATAACATTCGTTTGATAATGCCCTAACAAGGCGAAAAAATTGTCACAATATAATTTTTTATGTGTTTTTGTTAATAAAATACAACTTAGTGGACTCAAAAAATCTATGTTTGATTTAAAATTAATACATAAATACAATAATAAGCCCTGCTTAATACCTCGTTGTTCCCTACTTGTTCCGACCAATGAATCCCTAACCTGCGCCTGTAGCACCACATCTCATACGCCTCCAGCCAACACCGTTCCGCCTGCCATATAGTCCACGTTTCGCTTCCATATCGCTCACTCCTTTCAAGAACGTCATAAATCAAAAAATGTCAATTTTCAGTTGCGCATGTTTTCGGAATGCCCAGAAAATGTACTATATCCCAGCAAAAGCGGCATATTTTTAACTTAATATTTACCTGCTACAGGGCAGAAAGTGTAGTTTTTGCATTTTTAAGAAAAGGTATTGTTTAATTATTATTTTTAAACATACTAAATATTTTTCAAATGGAGAAAAAACATTCAGGTTTTACCTAAAAAGATCTGTTGCACAGTAAAAAGTTCAATAAGTGGCTTGATATCTATTTTTAATACATTGTATTATATTTTTAAACATTAAAAACGTTCTCCTGAAAAATCAAGTTTTTTGATTTATGACGTTCTTGAAAGGAGTGGGCGATATGTGAATGAGAAGTATTATTATTTTATTTTTTTGACATCTCTACTAATAAAGTCTGAGAATAAAAAAGATATATTCTTTTTTGACATCTCAACATAGATGACGAAGATATGGAAGTCTGTACGTTTACGGGGCTTACTACCGTCATAGGCTGGTTTAAGTAATCGCTTTACACACCAGTAACATTCACCAATTCTGACCATGATTGACAATAACACTACTTAAATTAGTTAAAAGAGGCAAAGGTTTTTAGCAAAGACAGAGTGATGTGGCGTTCTATTAACTATGCCTACGTAGCAGCTTTTAGTTTTCTAACGCATCTTAATGTATTAATTTTTATATTTAACAGATTTTTTGAGTCTACTAAGTTGCATTTTACTAACAAAAAAACACATAAAAATTAATATTGTGACAATTAATAATTTTACTTAGTTTAAGTAATGTAATTCTTAAGTATAATTGGTGAAACCGGCAAGAGTGAAAGGTAGGGAGGTACATGCAACGAGAGTTGATTGATTGAATTGTAAAATGAGCGCTTTATATGTTGTTTATTATAAATATTAGATAGTTATAACGTAATCTCAATCGTAGAGGAAATGATATCAATTCATTACGGAATTAAAGCGGTTAAAATATTCGATCAATTCGTACGAGCGATGCAATCAAATGTAATCGATTAAAATTGTGATTGTTACATTTGCAAATCGTTCCGTTTTGTATGTAATCTGTCGAATACTAAGTATCCGGAAATACATTTCTTATTATTTAGAAAATAATAATCGTTAAATGCAATATATGGATATATAACTAACTAACTAACTAACCATCACGCCGCTTCCCCGCAGGGGTAGGCAGAGAGAATAGAGCGCCACACCACTCTGTCCTTGCGAACATTCTTCGCCTCTTCCACGTTCATGCATCTCCTCATACATACCCGCCGATTGTTACGACTCCTAACCTGACCACTTTCAAGTATTTGGCATACCTGATCGTGCCATGTTTTTCTCGGTCTTCCTCTGCTTCTTTTCCCGCTAACATTCGCCTCATAAATTTGTTTCACCGTTCTTTCCTCACTCATTCGTTCTACATGTCCAAACCATCTCAACACACCTTCCTGAATTTTATCGGTAATGCTTATCTCAGCTTTGCATTCCTTCCTTATTTCACTATTCGTACATCTATGTGCCTGGATATATACTTATGTTTTTTTGTAAAAATAAATTTATTTATTTTATAGGTGCCTCAACTGCAGACCAAACGTCTCCTTTTTAATTTAACTTTTACTTCGGAAACACCACAATTCTTAAAATCTACTGTTGACATAAAAATAAATAAGTGGAGCAAACCAAGATTTGTGAAGAAGTATTTAGACACACTCAATATGTTGTTAATAAGTATGTATTGTCTCCAAGCACAAGAGCTAAGTCTCTTTATTGGAGAGGACAGCGTAATTAGTTTTAAGATTGTAAAGATGAAATGTCTAGAAAAATAATTAAATAATAAAATTAATAAAGAACTCTACTTGAAATTACATAAAATAAATAACATAAAAATAGGTCACAATCATTAAAGAAAACACTTTTTTTTACCACTTGAGTTTTATTATAGACTACATGTTTCAGAAGTTAAACTTCCATCATTCAGGTCTGTATAATAATATGAATGATGGAAGTTTAACTTCTAAAACATGTAGTCTATAATAAAACTCAAGTGTAAAATCTACTGTTGACATAAAAATAAATAAGTGGAGCAAACCAAGATTTGTGAAGAAGTGTTTAGACACACTCAAAATGTTGTTAATAAGTGTGTATTGTCTCCAAGCACAAGAGCTAAGTCTCTTTATTGGAGAGGACAGCGTAATTAGTTTTAAGATTGTAAAGATGAAATGTCTAGAAAAATAATTAAATAATAAAATTAATAAAGAACTCTACTTGAAATTACATAAAATAAATAACATAAAAATAGGGCACAATCATTAAAGAAAACACTTGTTTTTTACCACTTGAGTTTTATTATAGACTACATGTTTCAGAAGTTAAACTTCCATCATTCATATTATTATACAGACCTGAATGATGGAAGTTTAACTTCTGAAACATGTAGTCTATAATAAAACTCAGAAAACACTTGTTTTTTACTACTTGAGTTTTATTATAGATTACATGTTTCAGAAGTTAAACTTCCATCATTCATATTATTATACAGACCTGAATGATGGAAGTTTAACTTCTGAAACATGTAGTCTATAATAAAACTCAAGTGGTAAAAAACGAAGTGTTTTCTTTAATCATTGTAACATGTCTTACCACAAAGTTAATGCCGAAACAATAAATAAAATAAAAATAGGTCCGGTAATTGGAAGTTTTATTGTGTAATACTATTTTAATTAATGCTGTATTTTATACAGGTACTATTTTCATCCGTTCAGAAATTATAGTAACATACAGGAATATCGCAAAAAATTCAAATTTTAATTGATCTAAAATATTATTACGATATTAAGTTACAAGCAATGTATAAAGTAATAATTGGGGAAGTTCGTAATGTATTCATAAGTAAGGTAAGATAAAGGTAGGAAAGGTAAAAAGATTAAGGGATAATATGTGATATATGATCCCATATGAGAGGGGAGATCACGAGACGATGCTATGCAAATACGAATAATATGGTTATTTTCAGACTCATTATTTGGATAAACCCACATATCCCTTTATTAAGCCTATTATAATTTCACATATACATATTACGTGGTAATAATTTTCTTTTGTAAATTGGGTGTAAATAATATGTAAAGTGGGTGTATTATATTAAAATAAACAATGTGTTGCTTTGTAATTAAAGAAACGACAATAAAAGTTTATTCTTAATTAATCTTTACAATAATTTTCTATCTATCTGATTCTGATAGTTAACAATATTATATTTTTTCTATCTGATGTCTTTAGTTTCATTCAGTGCGACGCGTGCGACATTTGGTGGTAGAACTGTTTTATGTAGGTACTATATGTAAGTACTAAATAAAATGTATAGGTATGTACTATATGTAAGTACTTAATAAAATGTATAGGTAGGTACCTAGGTATTTTATTACATACATACTTCTTCTTCTTTCTGTGCCACTTCTAACGAAGATCGGCGATCATCATGGCTATCTTCACTTTAGATACTGCAGCTCGGAACAGAGATTTGGTGCTTCTGCCAAACCATTGTCGTAGGTTTTTCAGCCTTGATGTCCTTCGGCGTCCTTGAGTTCTTCGCCCCTCAATCTTTCCTTGTATGATTAGGTGGAGAAGACGATATTTTTCATTTCTCATGACGTGTCCGAAGTACATCAGCGCACTCTGTTTGATGATATACATACGGTGTTTGAAAAAGATGTGGAACGCATTGAAACACGTGTCAAAAAGATTTTAAGAAATAGCGGTAATTACTTTAAAAAAAAAAAAATAATAATACTTCATGTCATTAGGTTGTCAATATACTGATATCCCAACAGTTTTATTTTAAAAAAAATACATAAAAGTAAATTATTCATACGTTTTTTTATTTTAAATTGTGTGTCATTGAACTTGAGGAGAGAAAAACTTATGAATGATAAATTCCAATGGAGGTTCAAACAAAAGAATTATCCGTAACGAATGACGGTAATTTTGAGGCAATTCAATTCATCCGTTGTGACCGTAATCACATGTTTAGAGTCAACACTCTCCTTTGATTGTTGCGACTATAGAAAAACTTTATTCATAAGGCGACATTCATACATGGTTTATTTTTATTTTTATTATTATCATTTTAGTATTTATTACTTGCCTTAGAAATTTCTCCTAACTAACTTACCATCACGCCGCTGCTCCGCAGGGTAGTCAGAGAGAAAAGTAAGCCACATTAATGTATCTTTGCAAACAGTCTTCGCCTCTTCCACGTTTATGCATTTCCTCATACATATACACCGATTAATACCTACGACTCCTGACCCAGCCGCTTTCAAGTATTTGATATACCTTATTGTGCCAAGTTTTCCTCGGTCTTCCTCTGCTTCTTTTTCCTATTACATTTTCCTCATAAATTTGTTTAAGCGCTCTTTCCTCAATAATGCGTCCCGCGTGTCTAAACACACTATTCTTAATTTTATCAAAAATGATTATTTCAGGCTTGCATTCCTTCCTTATTTTTCAATTCGAACATCTATCATATGTACATCGTTTTCCGCACATTCATCAGAGAGATCGCATATTTATTGTTTTCAGTCTCTTTTTATCCTTCTTTTGCCAAATCGACCCTATAAAAATGCAACCCTACCTTACTAAGTAGTACCAATTTATGTAATAACTGTTAAATTAAACACATATTCTTTGAGTCTGCTAAGTTGTATTTTATTGTTAAAAAAAACATAAAATTTATTATTGTGTGAATTTTTTCGCCTAGTTATGGCATTTTCAAACGATAATATTTTCAAACCATAACAAGGCGAAACAATTGTCACAATATTAATTTTGATGTGTTTTTTAACAATAAAATACAACTTACTAGACTCTGAAAAAAATGTGTTTGAACTAACAATTAATATATAAATTAAAATGGAATACTAATTAAACGTTAAATCAATAAATAAATAAGTAGTACCAGCTTACCTTACTACCTACCTCTACTGCCTACCTTAATTAATTCCATGTGCACGCTACTGATTACCCTGTATTAAAAATATTCCTAGTAAATATAAGTTATGCCTTCGCTTGAATCACAGAAAGCGACCAGTTTTAGACTGCCAATTACTATGCGATTTACCCTGCGTTCACGATGACAGCTTACCGTATCGGACGCATGACAGTGCGAGAGTACAACCATGTACAATACACAATGCCACACCTTTCTCTAAGGCATCCAATCTATCATCACGTCTGTCTGTCTGACTTGGTTGAACAACTCAGGTGTTCTAAGCACTCGTGACGAATCGATTACATGAACAAACCTGTCCATCTTTGTACAGGATTGTCTACTTTTTTTGTCTGCTTTTTGTTTAGTTTTGTCGCCTTTGTGGCCGCCACCCACGCGGCCCGCAGTTTGCGCAACCCTGATTCGTCACGATGAAAATGTTTTGGAAACTGTGAGGTCGTGTTAGGAATTTTTTAGTCTGTGAATGAATAAGACCTTTTTAACGGTGGTCTGTAAAAATATGTTTACCGGTTTTTTTAAAGAAAACAAACAACCCTTACCTGCTTGTAAAAAATATGTATTTTAAAAATTGGGTTATGATTATTTTGTCAATAAGAAATAATAAAAAATAATATGAAAATAACTCCTGTAATTGGGGATAATCCAGATTTTGTGAACAAGTAATTGGACACACTCAAAATGTTGTAAATAAATTGTCTGGTCAAATTATAAGCTTAGGTAATAAAAATGAAAATGGTATTTTCAACCTCCTATTGACCTCACATACTAATATAAGAGTTTCTGCTTAGTAAAGAGCTTCTTTACATCTCACCAATTTGATACCTATTTCTAATAATGAGCCACTTAAGCTCACAGCAATAGTATGAAATTGAATGATTTGTTTAAATAATAAAAACATAAATATTTCTCTTTTTTAAAAATAAAATTCCGAACGTTTTCACGAAGCATCCTAAAGGGGATTTTTTCTAATACAAGACAAATATTCGAGTAATCCCCTTAATTTATGATTTGTTCATTAGCTTTTATGTTTATATGAAGAGTATAAAGGTAAAAATTTACAACATTTTGAGTGTGTCCAAATACTTGTTCACAAAATCTGGACTATCTCCAATTACAGGAGTTATTTTCATATTATTTTTTGACATCTCATCAAAGATGAAGAAGAATATGGAAGTTTGGGCATTTACGGGGCTTACGACCGTCATAGGCTGGTTTAAGTGATCACTTTACACACGTGTAACATTCACCAATTCTACCAATTATTGACAACCACACTACTCAAATTCTTGGAAGTTCTATATATATGAACCAATTTAGAAACTTTGTTCTTGAATCACTAGAACTTCACTAGAGACATCTATTGGTGAGATGTAAAGAAGCTTTTTTATTAAGCAGAAACTCTTATATTAGTATGTGAGATCCGAATCCTGGATTATAATCACACACATGAGAAACGCCAGAAAATACCATTTTCATTTCTCACATACTAATATAAGAGTTTCTGCTTAATAAAAAAGCTTCTTTACATCTCACCAATAGATGTCTCTAGTGATTCAAGAACAAAGTTTCTAAATTGGTTCATATATATAGAACTTCCAAGAATTTGAGTAGTGTGGTTGTCAATAATGGGTAGAATTGGTGAATGTTACACGTGTGTAAAGTGATCACTTAAACCAGCCTATGACGGTCGTAAGCCCCGTAAATGCCCAAACTTCCATATTCTTCTTCATCTTTGATGAGATGTCAAAAAAAAAAAAAAAAATAAGGTAAAAATTCATAAAATATTCTCAGTTATGAGAATTTGACAAAATTTCTGGAAACACCCGTAATATTTCATTGAAATCAATAAAAATATATACATAAATGGCAATCATTCACAATTAATTATCATTGAGAACGATACCGCAAAATACCGACATTCCTTTCTTCCTTTGTCAACTTGTTGACACTTTTAACAAAAAATGGTTAATTACCTACTAAAAACTAGTAACTCCCGTACATAAAAAGGTAGATTTATTTTCTTAGGTAGGTTTATCAACACAAAACGAAATATTAAATTTACATATTTAAACATTTTTATTCACAAATACTATTTCTAGAAAAATATTATAAGTTTTTAAAATTTTATTTCATATTAGTGATTTTACAGTATTATATTTATTCAATATTACCCTGGACTGGTCCTTGTAGTGCAGGAGTGATCGCCTGCGTCAATACGATGCAGTGCCCTATGCACCATTAGATGCGGATAAGGGTTGGAAGAAGAAGAATGTCACTGAAATTAATATTACTCATTTCTATCATTTGTTTAAGGCCGATGCATTTAAATTTTATTTCATATTAGTGATTTTACACTATTATATTTATTCAATACTACCCTGGACTGGTCCCTGAAGTGCAGGGGTGATCGCCTTGCCTTCATGTAAGTAATGATCAAAATAACACTGCGTCAATACGATGCAGTGCCCTATGCACCATTGGATGCGGATAAGGGTTGGAAGAAGAAGAATGTCACTGAAATTAATATTACTCATTCCTATCATTTGTTTAAGGCCGATGCTTTTAAATTTTATTTCATATTAGTGATTTAACACTATTATATTTATTCAATACTACCCTGGACTGGTCCCTGGAGTGCAGGAGTGATCGCCTTGCCTTCATGTAAGTAACGATCAAGATAACACTGCGTCAATATGATGCAGTGCCCTATGCACCATTAGATGCGGATAAGGGTTGGAAGAAGAAGAATGTCACTGAAATTAATATTACTCATTTCTATCATTTGTTTAAGGCCGATGCATTTAAATTTTATTTCATATTAGTGATTTAACACTATTATATTTATTCAATACTACCCTGGACTGTTCCCTGGAGTGCAGGAGTGATCGCCTTGCCTTCATGTAAGTAACGATCAAGATAACACTGCGTCAATACGATGCAGTGCCCTATGCACCATTAGATGCGGATAAAGGTTGGAAGAAGAAGAATGTCACTGAAATTAATATTACTCATCTCTATCATTTGTTTAAGGCGGGATATTCGGTAGCCCCCAACACTTTTTATACCCAGGTTACATTTGACGTAACCGATTTTTTTGCTTATAACACCGTTTTTGTATTGAAAAAATAAGTATTTCTTCTCAATAAATATTTGGTTTTGAAAAGAAAAGAGTGATTGAATGGTAAAGAGTTTAAAAAATTGTTTATAAAAATACTTTATCGAAAGAAAAATTTAAAACATTTTTTCAATATATTAATTTAAAAAGAGAAATATTTGTATTTTTATTATTAACACAAATATTTCAATTTCATACTACTTCTGTGAGCCTAAGCGGCTCATTGTATATATTAAAAAAATCAAATTCCATTTTCGATATATACTTATATATATTTTTTTTATTATGTGTCAAGACACGTCTGGCTCATCACATAGCTGGTTGCTTATTGAATGGTATGTTCGCGAGTATCCCCTTAAATAAAAAAAATGAATATAAAACATGATATTTGGCGGATATCAAAAATTCGTTATACATACATCAGCTGTCCAAACTCAAAACACAGTAAGCGACATTTTTTTGTAGTACATTTTTTTTTGCATTTTTGGATTAAGTAGAATCTACTTAGTCCAGAAATGCAAAAAAACGTACTTCAAAAAAAATGACCCTTACTGTGTTTTAAGTTTGGACAGCCGACGTAGATGTAGGCTTTTTTGTGCAGTTCTTCATAGCACGATATACATAAATAGTAATAAATAATGTATTCTGTAATTCTAACATGGTTTGTGATATCTTTGCATAGTAATTTTCTTTGTTAGATAATTATATAGCACTGTCTGTTGATGCCGTCATTTGCATTATTATGAAAATAGAGTTACGTAGTTTTGCATCAACGCTCATTTAAACACTTATTGCAGTTGTTTTCTTACTTTGTAAGAACGATCTGACCAAAAACCGTTGCATTAAAACTGGCGAATTAGTCAAACCATAAAATATCTTTAATTCAAAAATATATGTGTTTAGAAAAATAAAATTTAAAAATTAAAATTTTTAAAAAATATTGTTAGTACTTTCAAAATCAACCAGATCCATGTAAGTCAATTTTACGAAAAATGCAAAATTCTCCGGGCAACATTTATGTTAAAAAGATTTGTCTACCTTTAGATAAAATGTTATGAAATAGATAATTTTCCCATTTTCTTAGAAAATTATACAGTATTTAAAAAAAAACACGAGACACAAACCGATAATGACGTCATCTCAGTTTTTTACATGTCCCGGCTCTCTGATTGGCCGATATGGGTCAGAAGGCAAGTTCCAGGAATATAGCAGAATTTGAAATACAACTCTGCTTTTTGTGTATTTTTTAGCAGGGTTTTTACGTATGTAAATATTTTAAACAATAAAACCCACAACAGGCATTCCGATAGAGTGGTTATTTAAGATTCTTATAAAATTGGATCTGGCAGATTTTGAAAGTAGGTGACACATATCGCTCACTCCTTTCAAGAACGTCATGAATCAAAAAACTTGATTTTTTAGGAGAACGTTTTTAATGTTTAAAAATATATTACAATGTATTAAAAATAAATATCAAGCCACTTATTGAACTTTTTACTGTGCAACAGATCTTTTTAGGTAAAACCCGACTGTTTTTTCTCCATATGAAAAATATTTACTATATTAAAAAAGAATTAAACAATACCCTTTCTTCAAAATGCAAAAACAACACTTTCTGCCCTGTAGCGGGTAAATATTAAGTTTAAAATATGCCGCTTTTGCTGGGATATAGTGAATTTTCTGGGCAATCCGAAAACATGCATGCACAACTGAAAATTGACGATTTTTTATTTATGACGTTCTTGAAAGGAGTGAGCGATATGTTGAGTATGAGTGTATAGAGATAGAACGATTTTTGACGAAATTTTTTACGAAAAAATTAACGAAAGCTGTTAAAAATCTTTGTCCGATTGACCCGTAGACGAAATGACACTAAATTCAGGGCAATTTTTGACACGAGTAAAAAAAAACTTGTTAGAGTACTTATGAACAAACTTAAAAGAATAGACGTCTCGTCCGTACGAGGAATGCGCAGTGAAGAAGTAATTTAAATGTTAGCAAATGACTGAAAACGAATGGAGTCCGTTATTATAATGTTTGTGAGGTGGTCAGACGTCCGTTTCGACTTCTTTTTATATAAGAACGCTCTTTTTTCAACCTAAGTGTCGGGGCCACGTCACACAAGAAGGTTTGAACGGTAAACCGCTTTTAACGGGGCAATATAACACATTACAATTTGTCAAACATCAGAGCGATTTCGAAAGCTAAGTGACTCTGTTAGGGCGTCCGTAATAAAGTCAGTAGAAATTCTGTATAAATTAATAATTTTTAATTAAATGGTATGTACATATTTTGAGAAAATCTGTTTATAAACTAGTCGTTTAATTAATGAAAAAATCTGTTTCGTTGAAACAGAAAAATAACTATTTTAGTTGCCAACACTTGAAAAACTTATATCTAAATATTTTTTTTATGTTTTAGTACTTTCTTAAAGAAATTGATTACCAATATTCAAATAAAAGTCACCTTTTTAGTTTAAACTGAAATTTGGGAATTATTCTCTGTTATCCCTTAGCTGTACTATGTATATATTATTGTAAAAGATTGTTACCATTTTTAGCTTATCAAAGATTGTTAGCTAAAAACAACGTATTTTTAAAAGATTTTTCTTCGTTCAATTCATTGATCGTACAATGTGCTTTTATAATTATTTTCTTATTATTAAAAATACTTCATAAACTTCATTTTAAATCAGGAGCTCGAAATGTATTAAGATGCATTCCGCATCATTTTCAAACACGGTGTTTTAAAATGATGCACAATTCATAGAAACACTTGTCATTAAAACCACTTTTGATGAAAACAAATATCATTTAAAACACTTAAAAATTTTGTTTGAAATATGGCTGTGATACTTGCGTTTAACACATCCAAAATTTTCATAAATGAAACAAGAGCTTTTTACAAAGCTCTTAAATTATGTCGCGTGGTCTGCACCTTCCATCTGAGTAATATCCATAATTTGCAACATCCAATGCGACCTCCTCGTGTGATGTGTCCCGCGCGGCGGCGGTCGGCTTCGCTCAAAGGATTCAAAGGAATCTGTTATTAGTCACACCTGAAAATCGAGGTGCGCATTACACACTGCGCAGATCCACTCGGGACTTTTTTAATACATTTTTTTCCATTGAAATTCTTCGGGAATATAAGCGGAATCCGAAATATGCTGGTCGGGAGATAAATCATGCGGTAATTAGCTAGAAGGTGTGGTCCTTCACACGTATTATCCTTCAATAGTGCTTAGTAAGGATAAAGGAACAATGGGAGACGCTGCGCTCCTGATCATATGTTTTATGAAACGATATTTCAAGTCTCTTTATGTTTAGTGTAATTTCATGTAATTCATGAGTGAAAATTCTAGGCAAAAACACTTGTTTTCTCGTTAAGGTCCAGTATTCGTAAATTCGTAACTTAATTTGCTCTAAATCCGGCATTAAAAAAATAGTTTTACTTTGAAATAATTATGTGGTTTTAAAAAAAATATATATATAACGTGGTAATATTTTTCTTTATAAATTAGGTGTAAATAATATGTAAAGTGGGTGTATAATAATAAAATAAACAATGTGTTGCTTTGTAATTAAAGTTTATTCTTAATTTATCTTTATAATAATTTTATATCTATCTATCTATCTATCTATCTGATTCTGACAGTTAATAATATTATCGGAAGTCTTTTGTTTTATTCTGAGCGACGCATGCGGCATCTGGTGGTAGAACTTTTTATGTAGGTACTTTTTGTAAGTACTTAATAAAATGTATAGGTAGGTACCTAGTTATTTTATTACATATATATTTAGGAGTTGAATATGGGGAACGTTTACCCTATTAGTAGGTAAAATCACACTATAAAATTTTTACATCAATAAGAAAATGAACAGGTATATTTTTAATTTTGTGAACCAATGGTGCACTGTAGCATAAAGGGGATGTGACGCAAGACAGAATTCATTCACCAGCCGTCCGCTGTAGAGGTAATACGTCTTTCCACGCCCGATTATTTTAAATAATGTAGGTATATTGGATATCATTTTGTTTTTTTTTTAGAATAAATAAATAGAAAAAATATTCTCAAAGAATTCTTCATTCCTAACCTTTCAATAACTTTTCTTATCCTAACCATATCATTTCAATGAAAAATATATTTTTTCAATACAAAAACTGTGTTTTTAACAAAAATAATTATTACGTCAAATGTTACCTGGGTTTACAGAAAATTCAGTTGCGGTTTATCATATATTGGGCCTGAAGAAGTTACAAATCGTGTTGGATTACAATAACAACAATGTTTTACATACGAACAGTTAATAGCTCATTTCGATAAACAGGATTCAGCTCGTTATCTCATTCATAGGAAGGCTGATAAAAAATACATCAAAGAGATGACCGACCGTTTAATACATAGAGTTGTCAGGTATGAATGAAATTATTTTGAACAATGTCGTAAATAAAAAAAATTAATATGCAAATTGACTTGTCCATGGCGTGGATAATCGCATCAATACGCATCCGTATTCAATTTATTTTTAGTAAATAAAAATATAGTTTGTAAAAATATATCGCTCACTCCTTTCAAGAAAGTCATAAATCCAAAATCGTCAATTTTCAGTTGTATATGAATTCGGAATGCCTAGAAAATGTACTATAAGAGGCATATTTTTAACTTAATATTTATAATGTAATATCCCAAAGAGGCATATTTTAAACTTAATATTTACCCGCTACAGGGCAGAAAATGTTAATTTTGCATTTTTAAGAAAAGGTATTGTTTAATTATTTTTTTAAATATACTAAATATTTTTCAAATGTAGAAAAAACCTTCAGGTTTCATCTAAAAAGATCTGTTGCACAGTAAAAGGTTCAATAAGTGGCTTGATATTTATTTTTTAAACGTTGTGTTATATTTTTAAACTTTAAAAACGTTTTCCTGAAAAATCAAGTTTTTTGATTTATACGTTTTTGAAAAGAGTGAGCGATATGCATAAGTCTGTAGTGATTTACAAGGAAATATACATTTGTTTCATTGCAAAAATAAACATAGGTAGGTATATTCTTCCTGGCTCCAACCCAAATATCGTCTTGGTACTCCTATCCTCTGAACTGTTAGGGTCAGATCTCCTCGTCCTCAGTTTGTAGGTCCTTCTGTCATGTACAACGTCACCTAGACCATGCCTTCGAATCATGTTATCTTTCTGTAGCTTCCACGACTTCTTTTGTCTTCCTCTAGATGTCTTTCGAGGAAGATCCATGGCGATTTCCTGGTTCACAATATAATCAGGTTCTCTGTATCCTATATGCACATACCATCTTGATTACCTTTCCTCTACCTTACTATTGATGTCAGTTACACCCGGGCTTCCGCGAAGGCGTAAACTCTTTATTTTGTCTCTAAGGGAGAATACATAGGAAAATGAGATAATAAAAATAAACTACTATGCTATCGTATAAAAAATTAATACATACGTACATAGGTATGAATTAATAGATACTAACGAATTAATCATATTATGAATCCATAATTTATCTCTATGAAAAATATTACCTTATTCTAACAATATATTTTTTTACATAAAAACTCATTTGTTTATTAATATGCTTTAATAATACGTTTCAGTTGTTCAGGAATTCACTTTCTACAACATTTTGCGTGTGTCCAAATACTTCTTCACAAATCTGGATTATCTTCAATTATAGGAGTTATGTGAGGTCCTAATACTAATAAAAGAGTTTCTGCTCAATAAAAAGCTTCTTTTCATCTCACCAATAGATGTCTCTAGTGAAGTTCTAGTGATTCAAGAACAAGGTTTCTAAATTGGTTCATATATACAGAACTTCCAAGAATTTAAGTAGTGTGGTTGTCAATAATGGGTAGAATTGGTGAATATTACACGTGTGTGAAGTGATCACTTAAACCAGGCCTGGAAATGCCTTACTTCTATATTCTTCTTCGTCTTTGATGAGATGTCAAAAAATAATAATTAACTTTTTACTTTATTTTTTACTTTGCATTTATTCAAATGTTTTTCTTTTGAACTGTCCCAAAATTTATAATTTTATATTAAAGTCACTATTAAATTCGCTTGCCTATGTTTAAATTTTACCCACTGCGCGTAGCTCTATACATCCAATAAATAAATTAGTCATTAAATCACATTTCACATTTGCTTACACATTTTCTTTTGCATAATTTAATAATTAGTACCACTCTTAGTGCAGAGATTGTGGATAGTTAAGAAGAAACGTAAGCTTCAAGTGATATGGCATGATGGAGAGATGAGGAGCGCAGATAAGAAAGAATAAATGAAGATGCTTCTGCTAAGTTGTCCGTTGTAGCAAGGTTATTAATGCTGATTATGCTTAATTAGTACAAACGAGAAATATCCGCTGTTGCGAGAGAATTTCTTTTCACTTATTTTGATTTATTTTATCTCTATTAGATGCAGGGTTTTTAACCCTTTTTACCTTGATTTAGTATAAACACTGTCAAAACCATTAACCAGTGTTTCTAAACCTTATTCGTACCATGCTTCACTTTAACAAATCAATAATCTCCACGACTCCCTATTAATTTTATATTTACCAAAAAAAACAGATAAAGGGAATTACTTCAAATAAAAAAATGCACACATACGATATAAAGGTCCTATTTGCATATTTTTTTTATAAATGAATAATATATAATTTATTTTTTAATAAAAGTATATATATATGTATATATATATATATATATATATATATATATATATATATATATATATATATATATATATATATATATATATATATATATATATATATATATATATATATATATATATATATATATATATATATATATTTATATATATATATATATATGTATATATATATATATATATATATATATATATATATATATATATATATATATATATATATATAAATATATATATATATATATATATATATATATATATATATATATATATATATAAACATTTAATGTAACATTACAATACCAAAGAAAATAAGTGCGGAAGTTAGGAACAATAATTAAAATAAGTTTATAAACTTGACAAAATGCAAACGAACTCGACACTGGCTATAACACCCAAGATGGGTGAAAAGCTATTAAAAAGAAGAAGAAGTCAACAAACGAACAAGTGACGTACCCGACTATATTCTCATAATCTCAACAATTTATGTTGGGCTTGTATTTCCATCTACAAAATATAATATAGAAAATTGCAAATAAAACACAAATAAATGTGCTGCCATCGTGTTCTCCAAATGTCGGAGTTACAATATTTTTTTTCAAAATGTAGCTACTTAAGAAAAAAATCCCTCAATATTTTGGAAAAATACTGGAATATATTCATTCAAACTGCGACTGGGACATTAAATAGGCCAACCGGGACAGGGTTTTGATACAATTGACACGTCCCAGTATACCAAGACGTATAGTGACCCTACGCTACATACAAATTTATTCATATTCATATAAAAATACAGTTCAATACCTTATCACCACCTAGTTATCTATAAAGTTGTAGTACGTAGGTGTACTCGATATAATCACATGTTAAATATTAAATTGGCTGTTTAATTCTGACGAGGGTGGTATAATAATATCACGCTATGGCGAATTCATAACATGACAGCCTAGTCGACTTCTGAAATAACGCCTGCATAAGGATCATACGAGCATATGCATGTGTGTTCACGTTTTATAATGGGTTCCCCATTAATTAATGTATCTACCTATTTAACCCTTTTATATCCAAAACGAAAATTTAAAAAAATAAATATTAAAAAAAATCATTTATTTATCGTATAGTGATTTATTTATTTGACTTATTTTTCATCGTTAATATGATAACAGATAACAATTTACATTAAAGGGGTACTCGCGTGCATCCAATTTAGTAAGTTACCGGCTGTGCTAGGTGCTAGACTTTTTTTTAGAATACAGTAAGCCCCCCTATAACGTTGATTTATGAGGGAGAATGTTTTCAAATTGTATTTTTATTTATCAAAAACTTATTTCGTATTTTATCGATTGCTGTCAATATTTCACAGTAATCGGTGAATAACTCTCGGAGATTCCGATTAAATTTACATTTACATTTTTTTACAACTTTTTGAGTGTGTCCAAATTCTTGTTTTCAAGTCTGGATTATCTCCAATTACGACTTATTTTTTTGAAATTATATTTTTTCCTTATCCTACCATAGATGTCTCCAGTGAAGTTCTAGTGAAGTCAAACACTATGTTCCGAGTTTGATCAATATATCTAGAAGTTCCAGAAGAAGTATTTGAAGAAGTATTTGAGTAGCGTGGTTGTCAAACATGGGTAGAATTAGTGATTGTTACACGTGTGTAAAGGGATCACTTGAACCAGCCGATGACGGTCGTAAGCCCAGTAAATGCCAATACATCCATATTCTTCTTCATCTTTGATGAGATGTCAAAACATAATATTACCGGTGAATTTTGTTCAAGAGTTTCTGTTCAAAAAAGTGATGTAAAGTGATCACTTAAATCAGCCCCTGACGGTCGTCAACCCCGTAAATGCCCAGACTTTCATATTCTTCTTCACCTACGTTGAGAAAATAGGGTTTTATTTTTTATTTTATTAATATAGATAATCATTGACTTGAATGGTATAAGTGTGAATCTCATTACTTATGAAAGATTAAAAAAAACATGTTCTGCGCATGCGTGTCTCTAATACATGAGAAGGCTCATGATTATACAGGTCGTTAGTCAAAGATCATCACCTGGCAGGTAATTTCACCACATAACATAATAAATACCTCTTTATACCTCATAAATACCTCTCAACATTTTTAAAATACCTCTCCATATTTAATGGGGGTAATCGCAAATATAATATATTGCCACTTTCCCTATGACAGTGTTTGCTATGATTTTTCGTAAATACAATGTTAACTAACTAACCATCACGCCGCTTCCCCGCAGGGGTAGGCATAGAGAATAGAAAGCCATACCACCCTGTCTTTTAAAACATTCTTCTTCCACATTCATGCAACCCCTCGTACATACCCGCCGATTGTTTCGACTCCTGACAAGTACTGTGTACTTGAACGCAAACTCATTTTTCTACATTATTTTTGACATCTCAACAAAGATTAAGAAGAATATGGAAATGTAGGCATTTACAGGGCTTACGACCGTCATAGGCTGGTTTGAGTGGTCACTTTACATATCGCTCACTCCTTTCAAGAACGTCATAAATCAAAAATCGTCAATTTTCAGTTGTGCATGTTTTCGGAATGCCCAGAAAATGTACTATATCCCAGCAAAGGCGGCATATTTTATACTTAATATATACCCGCTACAGGGCAGAAATGTTGTTTTTGCATTTTGAAGAAAATGTATTGTTTAATTATTTTTTTAAATATACTAAATATTTCTCAAATGGAGAAAAAAGCTCCAGGTTTTATCTAAAAAGATCTGTTGCACAGTAAAAAGTTCAATAACTGGCTTGATATTTATTTTTAATACATTGTGTTATATTTTTAAACTTTAAAAACGTTCTCCTGAAAAATCAAGTTGTTTGATTTATGACGTTCTTGAAAGGAGTGAGCGATATGTAAACTCAATTTTCTAAGTCGGATTTATTTACTCTATTTCAATGTAGTAAAAGGTAGATGATATATGTTTTTATATAATATTTTGACATCTCATCAAAGATGAAGAATAATATTCCAAGAATTTGAGTAGTGTGGTTGTCAATAATGGGTAGAATTGGTGAATGTTACACGTGTGTATAGTGATCACTTAAACTAGCCTATGACGGTCGTCAGCCCCGTAAATGCCCAGACTTCTATATTCTTCTTCATCTTTGATGAGATGTCAAAAAATAATAAGTTAAGACACCCTTAAATTGACAATATTTTTGTGGATTGGTGTACTCTGTCACTAGGGCTAACAATAAGACGACTTTTATATTGAAGTATCCATTACTTTCTTGAACAAAATTCACCGATTTTATTTGGTGTTCCTTAAAAATTGGACAGTAATCCTCCGCTTTCCGACGTGATCACGAGATGTTGGCTATTAGCAACAAAATGTCGGTAACGAGTGATGCAAAAAACGCATTCCCGTGTCGCGTTCTCGAGGTAATCAGTTAATTAACTGCGATCACTCGAACATAAAAAGCTTAACTTTAACTGAGATATCATGATGCATGAATTATGTAATTCCACCGGAGGTTTGCGCTTAAAACCTCGTCTAACAGACGTGATAATGCGATCACGTATTTTTTTGCTTTCTAGGATTGTAATTGAACAAATGAAAAATGATTTTATTTTTATTTTTAATATTGTTTTATTTTAATATTATATTTATCTTTAGCTACCGAGCTGGAATTCCCGGGTTCAATTCCCAGGGGGGAGTAAACATGTATATTAGTAATTTTACAATATTTATTTAATATTTCCCTGGACTGACCTTGCCTTCATGTAAGTAACAATCAAGAGAATACTGCGTCAAAATGATACAGTGCTCTATGCAATTGGCACCCATTGGGTACGGATAAGAGTTAGAATAATGATGAAAAATATATCGCATTTACTTTTTGGTTAGTCATTTTTACTTTATTACATTTTATTTACTAAAATGTTACTAATGATAGATTCGAGATTTTAGTCTACCGATTTCGAGATTTATCCGTATCTTCGACGGTACGACGTAATATTATATTTACCCGCTACAGGGCAGAAAGCGTTGTTTTTGCATTTTGAAGAAAATGTAATGTTTAATTATTTTTTTTAATATACTTAATATTTTTCAAATGGAGAAAAAACCTTCAGGTTTTACTTAAAAAGATCTGTTGTACAGTAAAAAGTTCAATAAGTGGCTTGACATTTATTTTTAATACATTTCATTATATTCTTAAACTTCAAAAACGATCACCTGAAAAATCAAGTTTTTTATTTATGACGTTGTTGAAAGGAGTGAGCGATACACGAATAAGCAAAGTGAATAATTCATACATGATATCAACAAAATAAACATTGTATCATTAAAAACCGCTTGTCTCTCACTCTCTGGGGTAATCGTTTACAAGAATTTTCACCACTTTTTTTAACTTCGCATTTCTGAGAAAAAGTAGGACCTGTTTCAAATAATGATTTCTCGTACGAAAGTTACGTGAAGTCCACTCTTTTGCCTTAATACGGTGCAACAGTTTTGACCTTTTTGGGCCGATGCGACTTTTCATGTAGCAAAAATAAGACGTCTACTTAGCGGCAATTTTGTAAATGATCACATCATTATTTGGAGGGCAGATTTAACCAAAAGCACTTGACGGCTTGTCAAATGCTGGTTTCTTAAGTCTAAAATATTTATATTTAATCCTTAAATTGTTTCGTATTTTACCTAGAACTATATTACATCCCTTTTCATACAGTCCAGTGATCCCCAAACATTTTTTACCACGTAACCTTATGACGAAAATACAGTGGAACCTCTCATAACGAGCATAATTCGTTCAAGAATCTTATTCGTTAAGCATTTTTTTTGACTGGCTTCACGAGTCCCGGTTCACAAGTTGATGTTGTGAAAAAGGGACTTGACCTTTCTCCATAACTAAATGCGAATGTCGCTCGTTAAGGGAGCAACTTATGACACATTTTTTTCCTCGTTATGCGAATTACTCGTTATAAAGGGTGCTCGTCATGAGAGATTCCACTGTAGTCATAAATTGTATTGACAGCCAGCCACCACTCAGCCTTGCGTTCGTTCCTAATATTATCATTCGAACATCTAGCATACATCGTTTTGTACACATTCGTCTGAGTGATCGCATTTCGACTGCATTCAGTCTACTAATAATATAATAATATTGTAACCAAAAATGTTGACCACTACCTTTCAGAGAGCATTATCGATAAAATTAAGAAGGGTGTGTTGAGATGGTTTGGACATGTGGAACGAATGAGCGAGGAAAAGACGGTAAAATAATTTTTTCAGGTTAATGTAGTTGGAAAAAAGAGCAGATGAAGACTGAGAAAAACTTGTCACGATTTGGCATGTCAAAAACTTGAAAGCGGTCAGGTAAGGAGTCAAAATAATCGGCGGGTATATGAGGAGATGCATAATGCGAGGAATGTTTGCAAAGACAGAGTGGTGTGGCGTTCTATTATATCTGCCTACCTCTGCGGGGAAGTGGCGTGTTGGTTAGTAAGTTATTTAATTGAAACATTGTAAATTTTATTTTTGTAGATAGTAGCTGTTGCGCACAATTTAAATATATAAACTGCCGGTCGTCACCCACTCTCAGCCCCAGTCTCCTACCCTTTGTAAGAGGGAGGGACAGCCCGCTCGTGCTTCGTTCGCTCCTTTGCTAGCCCTGAAAAGGGCCTTTCAGCAGTCCTGGTCCGACTCGCTGATGCAACAAGAGGAGACGAAATCAGCTCGAGCCAAATTTCCGTTCGAAATTATCGTTCACCTTAACAGTCTTGAAAAAGACTTTCTAGCGATCCTGGTCCGACTAGCTAGTTCGATAAGGTGAAGCGATGAAATCTCAGGAGAATTCGGCGGCAGGTACAATCGGCGAGAAGCGGCGATTTCACAGCGAAAGGAGAACACAGCGAGGTAAATGAAAACACGGAGGTTGACTTCAGACTGATTTATTTAGAAAAATATCTCCTATATATACCCGCTCTGGGTGCCTTGCCGCAGCCCCGCCCGGCTGCGCCTGACCAATCGCGGAGGGGGGTATGTCCGCCAATCACGGCGTAGAGGGAGCGAGGGCATTCGTGTGCCGTCTCCCTCTAGCACGTATAAGGACATCCCCACTCCGCTACCTCGGCGCAGTCGGGCGCGCACCACAGAGCAGTATAGATTACAATTATTTTATTCTTAAAAATATCTTAATATTAACTTAACCTAGCCTATTCTACGTCGGCTGCACTTCCAAAAGATGTCCGATACACTCCCCCCGTGCAGCTCGTCTGCTCCCTCAATCGGTAGGACCTTTTGGGCTCCCGGCTGCGTCGAGGACCGCCACTTTGACGGCTGGCCTCGTGAAAGTCCCCTGCGCCGTCTTCAGCGTCACCACCCGCACTTGTCCATCTGCGGCCGGCTGCGCCAGGATCACCCGTCCACGTGGCCATGTGTTGCGTGGCAGATTGGGGTCCACAATGAGGGCTAGATCGCCCACCTGGATCGGAGCGGTCGGCGTCTGCCATTTGCGGCGTTGAGCGAGCGTCGGAAGATATTCTCTGACCCACCGGCGCCAAAACATGTCGGCCATCCGCTGTGTGTGTCGCCATCTCTTACGTAGACATATTTTTTCCTCCTTTGTGCCATAATGCGCCAGAGTGGGCTGCGTGCTTGCGGCTCCTAGTAGGAAGTGGTTGGGCGTAAGCGGTGCGTCATCGTTCGGCTGTGTCGATACATGCGTCAGCGGATGATTGTTCACGGTGTACTCCGCTTCGGCCAAGATCGTGCGCAGTACTTCCTCTTGTGGCGCCTGCTCTTTCAGAGTAGCGTGGAAGGCTCGTTTAACCGATCTCACGAGCCTTTCCCAAGCTCCCCCCATGTGGGGAGCCGCTGGTGGTATGAACTTCCACTCTATTTTTCGTGTCGTGAGCTCGGCCAGCAGTTTCGGGTCCTGTTGTATTTCCTCTACGGCGCTGCGTAGCTCACGATCCGCGCCGTGGAAATTCGTCCCGTTATCAGAGTAGAAGATCTGGGGCCATCCTCGGCGGGCTCCCATCCGCTGTATCGCCATGATAGTCGCGTCGCTCTCTAGCGATGCGACCAGCTCAACATGCACGGCACGCGTTGTCAGGCACGTGAACAGTGCCCCGTAACGCTTCTCTCGTCGCCTCCCGACCGTTACCGCCATAGGGCCGAAGAAATCGAGGCCGCAGTGCGTGAAGGGGGGCAGCCTGTAGGCCATCCTTGCTGGCGGGAGCTGCCCCATCAGGGGTTGCCTCGGTTTACTGCGCATAAGGATGCAGTGCTGGCATTCCCTTCCTATTTTCCTCGTCGCGCCCCGTAGTCGTAGGATGAAAAAACGCGTCCGTAGATCTGCCATGGTTCTCTCGGTTCCAGCGTGACGGCCCATGTGGTGATAGTGGCGGATAAGTAACTTTGCGTAATCACACTTGCCATCGAGGATAATTGGGGCGTCGAGCTCCAGGGTTTTCTTGGCTGCTTGTAATCGGGTTCCCATTCGCATCATGCCCTGCCTGTCTAAAAAGGGCGTTGTGGCGTGCAGGCGGCTATCCGGTTGGATACTCTCTCCCCGTCTCAGGGCCTCTATGTCGTTGCCGAAGGCTTTTTCCTGCGACCGCTTGATCCACAGGACCTCCGCGTCCTTGACTTCCGACGCACGAAGCTCTGACCGTCCGCCCGGTTCTCGCGTTATTCCATCGTGAGGGCGGCATCTATGGATAAAGCGTAGGACCCAAGCTGTGGTCCTTATCAGTCGATGCCACGAAGAGAAGCGTTCTAATAAGGGGAGGGCCTCGTCCTTGTTTAGGTGTCCGGTGAAGTGGTGTGCTGGTCTTTCCTCAAGTGAGTCTCTCGCTGGAGCGGTGAGTGCTTTTTCGATTGGCCAATGTGCCTCAGGCTCCTTGATGAATCGGGGTCCATTAAACCACAGTCCTTCTCTGGTCAGGTCTGGCGCCCCCTTTCCCCTTGTGCCTATATCCGCAGGGTTGTCTTTTGTAGGTACCCACTTCCAGTCCCGGATGTCGGTCAATTCATCAATTTCACCGAGTCTGTTTGCTACGAACGTTGAATACCTCAACGGGTCCGATCTCACCCAGTGCAGGACAGTACTCGAGTCGGTCCAGAAGATCGTTCTTACAATGTCCGCTCGACTTTGCTTCTTTATGGTGTCCGCCAGTCGGGCGGCCAGTACTGCGGCCTGAAGTTCGAGGCGTGGTATGGAGAGGGGTTTCAGTGGCGCTACCTTGCATTTCGCCATGACAAAATTTGTGGTCGGAGTTTCGGATGTTTCTGCGAAGTAGGCGACAGTGCAGCAGGCTCTCTCTGATGCGTCGCAAAACATGTGCAGCGTAATGGGTGTTTTGCGCGTTTGAAGGCAGCACCGGGGAATGGTGCAAGCGTTTGAGGCCATGAGTGCTTGCCATTCTCGCCATTTCTCGGCGTGCTCCGGCGTCAATTGTTCGTCCCATCCTACGTTGGTTTTCCACACGGCTTGCAGCAAGATTTTCGGCCGCACCGTCAGGCAAGCTATAAATCCAGCGGGGTCGAACACGCTCATTGCGGCACTGAGCATCTGCCGTTTTGTCGGATGATCTGGGATGGAGATCCAGTCGGGGCCGTAGTTAAACATGAACACGTCTTCTTTCGGGTTCCAAACTATGCCCAACACGCGTTCCGTGTTGACGGCTTCCCCTATGGTGATAGTTTTTGCGCGGTCTTGTTCGCCTATTCCTGCTAGTACGGAAGGCATGTTGGAGGCCCATCCCGTGAGCGAGAAGCCGCCCGTGGCCAGGACTTGAGACACTTCCTGGACAAGGCCAGCCGCTTCCTCTTCATTGTCGGCCGCGTCCAGATAGTCGTCCATATACATATTCTCCTGTATAGCTCGTGCCGCTGCCGGGTGGGATTCCGCGTGACTCTCTGCCACTCTGTTTCGCACATATTGGGCGCTACTAGGCGAACATTTCGCCCCGAACATCATTGATGTGAACGCGTAGGCTCGGGGCATGTGGTCTGGTGTCTCCCGCCACAGGAATCTTTGTGACATCTGATCTTCGGGTCTTATTTGTATACGAAGGAACATTTCCCGTATGTCAGCTGCGATCGCCACTCTGCCTTCCCGGAATCTCAGTATGTTGCCGAGCAGCGATGAGAGTAGATCGGGTCCCGCGAGGAGGCGATCGTTCAGCGATACCCGTTGAAAGGTTGCTGCTGCGTCGAAGACTACTCTTATTTTCCCCGGTTTGTTCGGGTTAGCTACGGCGAAGTGTGGCAGATACCATTTCCGTGGGTGGGGTGATTTATCTTCCGCAGCCGTCAGGGGTACGGCGTAATTCTTCTCGATGTAGTCTGCCATCTTCGCCTTATACGCCTTGGCGAGCTCGGTATCTCGCTCCAGCTTCCTCTCCAGTGAGAGCAATCGGTTAAGCGCCGTTTGTCGATTGTATGGGAGGCTGGTTTCCTCAGAAGCCCACAGCAACCCTGTTTCCCATCGGCCGGAGGGTAACTGCCTAGTTGTTTTCTCCATCAAGGTACGGGCGCGCACTTCCGCAGCGTTAACTCTGGCCGCTGCTGTCACTCCCAAAGAGTCTAATGCGAAATTTCGCTTCACTAACTCCTCCAAATGGACGTCTCGGTCAGATGTTGGCGGCACGTATAGGTTGGGTCGGATAGGACCCCCTCCGTATGTCACTTTCCCTAGTGCCGTTTCGGCGATCACTTTGCCGTCGTGACGGACAATCGGCGCATTGAGAGATATTATTAGCGCTGTATTGTCTAGGCCGATCAATACTCTAGGCTTCATGACGATTCTCTCTCCCCCTTCCTCCTGGTCGCTCGTGGAGACTTGTGACGGCAAGTCCATGCTGGGTACTGTATGGGCACGGACGGTGTGCTCGGTATTGCCAATCAGGTCCACTTGTACACACCGGGAGGTCGTTATGTGCCTCATCCCTCCCGCGCCGGACAGTCTGAGCTCGGATGGGTCTCCAGTGGCGCCAATCGAATCGGCTAGAGTTTCTTCCAGCAACGTGACGGCTGATCCTTCGTCCAGAAGAGCGTGGGTGTCTACCTGCCCCTTCGGTCCTCTTATTGTGACCGGCACGATCTTGAATAGCACTTCACTATCGTGGTGTACGTGCAACACGGGATGTTGCCTCTGATGCTCGCGCTCCGGGCTCGCTTCGTTTGTGGTGGTCGCTTTTATGGTGTGCAGCGAACCGTGGTGTTTTCCGCGGCAACCGTTTACACTGCACCTCGGCTGCCTGCACTGACGCGATCGATGGCCGGGCTTCAAACAAACGAAGCACACATCGCAACTGCGCACTAGTTCCCATCTCGACTCTATGGTTTCATTCATGTATGCGCCGCACTCCGTTAATCGGTGCTCTTGACCGCATCCCGGGCATCCCCCGGGGCTCGCCTCCTGTGTCGTGAAAAACACGTGTCTGGCGGGGGCACGTCGTTGGCGCTCTAGCGGTAGTTCGCCCCCAGACTCCATCATCACCTCGGTGATCTCTCTCAAATAGTTGGCGAAATCTCGAACGGTGGCTCTTCCTCGCGGGCTTGAGACACGGTGAGTAAACCATGCCCACTGTAGGAATACCGGAAGCTTCCCGACCATATCATTTAATAGTCGCGGCTCGTGAAGGAAGTTGTCGTCAATGGCGCCGATAGTGGTGACCGCATTCCTCACGGCGACGGCGTACTCCAACACTGCTTCATGCGTACACGTCTCCGACAGCCGCGGAATTTGCCGAACTTTGTCCAAGGTCGCCCTCACAACGGCACTGGGGCTTCCGAAACGGCCCTCCAAGACGCGCATGACTTCGGTCGCGTTCCTTGGGTCCAGTATCAGGTACTCCACTGTCCGCCGCGCGGTCCCAGACAGCGCCGTCTGCAGTCTGCGTATGTTCTCCGCATCGGTGAGCGCGCACAGAGCTGTCGATTGCTCATAGTGCGCCTTGAACACTCTCCATTCGAGGGGGTCCCCGGAGAACGCCGGTAGGTCCCTCGCTCCGAACTGTCGGGCCATGAACGCCCGACTCATGTCCTCGTGCACTTGTGAGGATGTCCTAGTCGGCGTCGTTCCCATGGCGGCGGCGATAGCGGTGGCCAGCTGGTCTGTCGATGGATAGCGCGGATGCGCTCCGCTATCTACTCCGCTTCTTAATGCTGCGGTAACGGCCTCAGCCAGCTGTTCTGCTGACGACTGAGCTGGTTGCGAGCCGTACCAATTTCCCTCGTACTGGGTTTGAATCGGGGGGGCCCTCCAGCCAGCGTGAGCTTCTTCATAGCCTGGCGCTGCGGTGTCGGCGCCCCTTCCCAGGGGTTGAATCGGAGGGGCCCTCCAGCCAGCGTGAGCCGTTTCGCGGCCTGGCGCTGCGGTGTCGGCGCCCCTTCCCAGGGGTTGAATCGGGGGGGCCCTCCAGCCAGCGTGAGCTTCTTCATAGCCTGGCGCTGCGGTGTCGGCGCCCCTTCCCAGGGGTTGAATCGGGGGGGCCCTCCAGCCAGCGTGAGCTTCTTCATAGCCTGGCGCTGCGGTGTCGGCGCCCCTTCCCAGGGGTTGAATCGGGGGGGCCCTCCAGTCAGCGTGAGCTTCTTCATAGCCTGGCGCTGCGGTGTCGGCGCCCCTTCCCAGGGGTTGAATTGGAGGGGCCCTCCAGCCAGCGTGAGCCGTTTCGCGGCCTGGCGCTGCGGTGTCGGCGCCCCTTCCCAGGGGTTGAATCGGGGGGGCCCTCCAGTCAGCGTGAGCTTCTTCATAGCCTGGCGCTGCGGTGTCGGCGCCCCTTCCCAGGGGTTGAATTGGAGGGGCCCTCCAGCCAGCGTGAGCCGTTTCGCGGCCTGGCGCTGCGGTGTCGGCGCCCCTTCCCAGGGCGTGAATCGGGGGGGCCCTCCAGCCAGCGTGAGCTTTTTCGTAGCCTGGCGCTGCGGTGGTGGCGTCCCCTACGGAGGCGCTGATTGTGGGTACAGCGTGTGATACCTCAACGAGAGCGGCAATCAGTTCTTTTATCCGCTTGTCAGTATCTCTCCGTCTCTCATCCGTTTCTGTCGCCTGGCGTAGCAACTCACGCCGGCTTGGGTCTGTCGTCATCGCCGATGATGATGACGATGACGAGTCTCCTCCGTGTAGTGGTAGGATGTCTGCGGGTGGAGCCGCGTCCTGAGTGAGGGTCCCCTCAGCAGGGGCCTCTTCAGCGGGGTTCTCCTCGACGGGGGGGCCCTGTGTAGGGGTCTCCCTAGGCGGTGATTCTCTTCTCTCTCCACTGCCGTCATTGCGTCCGGATCGCAATTTCACTGGTGAGCGAATCGTGCTCATCTTGAACTGGCGGTAGTGAGTGACAATCCGGCTCGAAGGACCAAATGTTGCGCACAATTTAAATATATAAACTGCCGGTCGTCACCCACTCTCAGCCCCAGTCTCCTACCCTTTGTAAGAGGGAGGGACAGCCCGCTCGTGCTTCGTTCGCTCCTTTGCTAGCCCTGAAAAGGGCCTTTCAGCAGTCCTGGTCCGACTCGCTGATGCAACAAGAGGAGACGAAATCAGCTCGAGCCAAATTTCCGTTCGAAATTATCGTTCACCTTAACAGTCTTGAAAAAGACTTTCTAGCGATCCTGGTCCGACTAGCTAGTTCGATAAGGTGAAGCGATGAAATCTCAGGAGAATTCGGCGGCAGGTACAATCGGCGAGAAGCGGCGATTTCACAGCGAAAGGAGAACACAGCGAGGTAAATGAAAACACGGAGGTTGACTTCAGACTGATTTATTTAGAAAAATATCTCCTATATATACCCGCTCTGGGTGCCTTGCCGCAGCCCCGCCCGGCTGCGCCTGACCAATCGCGGAGGGGGGTATGTCCGCCAATCACGGCGTAGAGGGAGCGAGGGCATTCGTGTGCCGTCTCCCTCTAGCACGTATAAGGACATCCCCACTCCGCTACCTCGGCGCAGTCGGGCGCGCACCACAGAGCAGTATAGATTACAATTATTTTATTCTTAAAAATATCTTAATATTAACTTAACCTAGCCTATTCTACGTCGGCTGCACTTCCAAAAGATGTCCGATACAGTAGCACACACTATTCTCTTTGTATGTAGCATTCGCGTGCGGCTAATTTTTATACTCGCTTAAATAAGTCTGTCACACGACGATTTCGGATTTTTTAAAAAGCGAAATTTTAATTTACGCGGCGGTAGTTAAGTCGGGAATTTAACCTTGTCCTTTCGGAGTCCGAATTCGAAACCGCAGAAACCAATTTCCACAACGGCGGATGCGATGCCGAACGAGGAGAGCCGAAGGCCGAGCCGCCGACACTTCGGCAGTTGTCGGCTTTTGGGCTGACTTCACCCGCACTTAACCCTTTGTCGGCCGCGTAACGACTGCGACGGGCCCTAACGACTCGATCCGCCCCTGGCGGGAATAAGTAATTTACAGGGTGGATAAAAAGTGCGATACTATACGTATGTCGGAAAATAAAAATTATATGAATAAAAATCCAAATCTGAAATGAAAAAGACTTTCACAATATTTTTAGTATGTTCCAATACTTGTTAACCTATTTTTTTCACTTAGGGGTTATTTTTTTTTACATCTCAACATAGAAGAAGCTGTATATGGAAGTTTGGGTAAATACCCAGTAAATACTGGGCTTATGACCTGTTATAAGCTGGTTATAGACAGATCGTAAACCCTATACAATCAGACTTTCACATTCTTCTTCATCCGTGTTAAGATGACAAAAAATTATTTTGAGTAATAAAAAGACTTTGTTTTTTGATCCACTCACATTTTTACTAACCAACTAGTTTCGGCTACAATCTGTTGCCCGGCTGTTGCCGAGACTAGTTGGTTAATAAAAATGTGAGTGGATCAAAAAACAAAGTCTTTTTATTTCTCAAAATAATATATCAACATGATCCACAAAGTTAATGCTTTCAATATTCAAAACATGACACGAAAATGTTTATTTCAGACTTTTATTCCACAACTTGTAATACAGTTTTAAATAAACCGATATATTTGTATGTATACAATGGTTATGATTTTTTGGGATATTTTAATGTATTTCTATGAATATCATAGTAAATCCCATTTCATCATTGCTAGAATGACATTATTTTGTACACTTTAATTTTTTAAATGCAATATTTTTCTAATGTTCTATTTCTTCCATTCCAGATGGCCAAGCGAATCACCTTAACCTCTTCAACAACAGACCGCAACCAAAGAAAAAACGGAAGTCTAGGACTGCTTTCACCAACCACCAGATCTTCGAGCTGGAGAAGCGGTTTCTGTACCAAAAATACCTCTCGCCAGCCGACAGGGACGAGATCGCAGCTTCCCTTGGACTCTCTAATGCCCAGGTCATCACGTGGTTCCAGAACAGGAGAGCAAAGCTGAAGAGAGACATGGAAGAGTTGAAGAAGGACGTGGAAAGTGCCAAAGTCCTCTCCGCTCACAAGAGCTTCCTGGAGAACGTCACAGATTTGGGCATCTTGAAGAAGAAAGCTGTCAGCTTGGGCGCTAGCGAGGAAGCTGCCACTAATTTGATCGTTTCGGCGCAAAAATGAGGGTACGGAGGACTGTTTTATTAGGAAAAATATTTATATTTTTAACGCAAATTCATATTTTAAAAAATGTTTGTCTTAAAAAAAAACTCTTGTATCTTGATCACATACAAATTCTACTTTCAGAAAAATTGTATTTTTGTCAATTTTATTGATTTTTGGTGTTATTTGAATGAGATGATTGTAAAAATCACAATTTCATTAATTGATTCGGCAGTCGTTTTGCAGTAATATCCATATATAATATTTCAATGGGAATTTAAAATATTACCGAAATTAATTTTGATTTACGTTATTTGTAAATAAAAACTTTTTTTTAAATTAATAATGCATCCAACTATCGTAATATTTTAATTTTTTTTATTTCAATTGCTCTTGTTAAATACCACTGTTTTTATTTTATTTATTGTGACACGTGTTTTAATGCGTTCTGCATCATTTTCAAACACAGTATTTGATAACACTGTGTTTGAAAATGATGCGAAATGCTTTGGATTTTAAGAAATAGTTGTATTCACCAAGTGTAATTTAAATTAAAAATGAAAAATCTTAAGTTAATTAAATGCATTGTTCAGTATGTACATTTGATACTTTTATTCAAAAATAATGTAAATCGTAAAGTTCATTAATATTAAATTTTAAGTTTTTTTAAAAATATATTTAAACTGTCAAAATTTGTGCAAAATTATTATATGTGAAGAGATATAGTATGAATGTAAATACATTTATCATTACATTACATATTTACAGTATGGTCAATGCATTCAATGAAACAAAACACTTAAGAATAATAGAAAATAAACTCAGTTTGAAAAATAGTTTACTTTAAAATGAATAAAATATTCGTATCAGATGTTAAGGGTTAAATGTGATCTCTTTTATTGTTTTTTTTTTAATGCGTGCTTTTATACAAGTTATTAATGTATAAAATGATTAAAATGTTTTTAAACAGTCCTCGTTCCGCGATATTTATAAGTTATTTTTGACATTTTGGTCGATTTTGTGTACATTTTGTAAATATTAACTTTGTAAATATTTATTTATTAAACTAGTTTGTAAATAATACCGGTGACTTCAAATAAGATTGTATGTATTATAATATACACTTCCTGGTCAAATTATTATATAAATTTAATAAATATATATTATACTGAAAATAATTGAAAAAGTATGTATTGTGATCCTTCTGGATGACTTGCAACTACATTTATTTTTTGCCAGACATGTTTTTATTTGATTTTTATTTTAAATGCATATTTTCATCATCGTATGTAAAATTTAATACAATATTTTTTTCAAAATAAACTCAAATTTTTAGTTTATATAAAAAACAACATACTTATGGATATAATAATTTGGTCAAGGAACTTACATTAAAAATTTCCAATAAATTGTGGTGTACTTAGAAAGGTACAGAAATATTGAATATATAAAATGAAATGATTTTTACGACAGTTTGTTATATTGTGTGTAAAATATAAAAAAATGTAATTATATCAACTATGTAATTTATTATCTTTAATCTATTAATGTGTAAGAATATAAATTAAAAACATTTATATTCCTGCTGTGAGTGTTATAAAAAAATTACTGTACATCTACACGCGATACAAATAAGATCATATCTGCAAAATCGTCATCGTACTAAAGATTAAATAAAATAAAAACAAAAATATTTTATTACACATTGATTTATTTATTTATTCATCAGATATGACATTATTTGCTAAGCGTGTCGATAAGTGCATATTTTTATTAAATATCTATTATACTCACTCGGTGTCACATTTTCATCAAAATATGCGTAAATACAAATATTAACATACCTACATTATATCACAGGCTTAATGATAAACTGATCCAACCCAAAACTATCTAAATCAACGCTACCGAGATGTTTCTTGTAGTACTAATAGACCATACATAAGGAATTCCGAGATTTATCTTTGTATTTTTTACTCGGTATTTGAAAAAACCTTATTTTACAATTATATTCATAAACATGCTGAAAATCTAATTCAGATTATCATAATTAGTTAAAATATTTGAATATTTTAAACAACGTCAAATCTAATAAACATGTACCTATATCACTTTAAATAATGAAAATATTCACACACATATTTGAATATTCAAAAAAATATAACATCTACAAATATCTTTATCACTTTAATCTGTTAAAAATATTCACACATTCAAACGATATAAGATCTTATAAACATCCATATAACTTTAATAAATCAAAATATACATGTTTTGATTTTTTAAACAATATAAGATGTATTATATCGATGTAAAAATTACAAATAAATCTATGTAAAAAAATCAAAATTTAACAGCTTTTTTATGTGACACCGAGTGTCAAAAGTAATGAGAAAACCAAAATTTTAAACGCGTGCGTTTTGTTTTAACATATTATACACACGAAACCGAAAATGTACTTTCATTTTGGCGGTTATCGGGAAAGCTCTTTGAAGCTTTTGACGATAAGTGCTTGACACAATTTTTAAGCCTTTAAAAAAATGTTTTACATGTCTCATTGTTTTGAGATGTTTTAATATCTTAAGACCACAATGGCCCTGAAACGGACTCTCTTTGCAATTTAAAACCAAAAAAATAAAATGCCCATAAAAATGTACTTCGCAAATGGTTCAATTTTAACATTTAATTAACAGTTGGTCTATTTGAAAGAAATATTGAATATTTATGTAATATTTTTACAATTGTTGCATTATTTAAATTTTGGATGTTACACGTGTATAAAGTGATCACTTGAACCAGCCTACGATCATAAGTCGCAATCCCTGTAAATATCCAGACTTCCAGGTTCTTTTTCTTCGTCAGTTATAATAAATAACTCCTAAAAATATTGCAAACTTTGTTTCGTAAAATTTTGTCTTAAACTCCTAATGATTTTCCTCCTTTTCAATATTTGAATTTTTTTCCAATTAAATGTAGAAATACGCATGCAGCCTTCCAGTTACTAAGTTTATAACATATCTCTCAGAAAGTTTCTTGGAGTAATTTGGCCTAAAGCCATCGATTCGTTTTTTTTTTCTCTGTAATGATAAAAAAATGCACATGTATGAGATTTTTTACATAAATATTTTGTTGTGTAATATGTAAAACGTACTTTATATTTGCATACGAATACAATGAATTTGGTTTGCTAACTAATGGTACTGGGTGTGATTAGTAATCGTTAAACTACAGACAGCCAGAGGCGACATTTAAAATACTTAAAATATTAATAAATATAACATTCAGCATACAGTTAAAATCAATTTGCTACCTGATATAAATTTTCATTGAAAAGTTACATGTAAATTTAATGATGGATGTCGTTTTGAAAAACATATATAAAAATGCAGATTTCGCTTCTTAATAATACCACTTACGAGTTTATTCTAAGCTCTTAAAGAGACGTTAAGAGACCGCAAGAGAAATTGACTAAAAGCTTCCCTCTTTACTCTTTTTATTTTTGTTCTATTGTATTTTTTCCGTCTTTTTTCGCCCTACTAAAGGAGAATTGTTCATAAAATATCAAATGCAAGCTAACCTTATGAAGAATTTTCATAATATCATTCTAAGTAGGTACTAACATTTAAAAAATCGCAAAATAATTATTAAAATCATGGTTTATGTGCCACCGGTAAATACTGATTTGAATAAACATAAAAATTAAAATCGCTAGTAATATCGCTTATAAGAAAGAACTCATTTATCAGCTTTAAAAAAAATGTATGTTTTCAAACATGACTTCATTTCAATCGAACACCTATCATCCAACGTTTTACTGCACATTCGTCTGAGAGAACGCGTTTCGATCATTTTTATTTTTATCTTTAAATACATACAATACTTCGTAAAGACCAGGGCATTACATTTTTTATTTCTTCAAAAAAAAATTTTTTTTTTCAATAATTTTTCTAAATTAACGGATGCAAAATTGATCTTTCAGACAGCTCTTCTTAATCACCTCAAATTCAAAATCGTGTTACTTAATGTTTTATTATTAGATATCGTTTATTATTGTTTTATTAGTAGACTGAAAATTATTTTGTGATATGATTCGTTGCAAATGAAAATTGTAAATATATTTTAAGTAGATAATAAAGAAATTATCGAAGATCATGGATATAAGAACAAATGGAGTGAATGTCTAATAAAATTAAATAAATAATTAAATGATAATATTTTTTCAATTTTTAATTTAAGTTTAAGTCGGTATATACCACATTTATAGTATTGTTATTACCAAGTAAATCTTAAATTAAAAATAAATTTTGATATTTAAAAAAAGTATTGTATGTATGTATAATACAAAAAAAAACTCAAATATATGATAGCTTAAACAAACGTATCTTCTCTTGAGTTTATTAAATCATGAATTATTCATATAAATTAAACAAAAAATGTTTTATAATATTTTAATTCAATGCAATCTTCTTCATCTTTTAATCCTTATCCGCACACATTATTGCATAGGGTACTTCACCGTGTTGATTCACTGTCTTCGTGATCTTCAATTACATGAAGTAGAGACAATCACTAGAGTTAAAAATTATATTAAATAAATATTAGAATAAAATGATTTATTAATTCTGATCATCATTTGAATCATCTTTATCACAACATTTTGAGTGTGTCCAAATACTTGTTCACAAAATCTGGATTATGTCCAATTACAGGAGTTATTTTCATATTCATACATATATTATATCTTTATCACCCTATATTGGTTCCTGAAACGCAGGACTAATCACCTTCCTTTTATGTTAAAATTATCAATATAAAAAAAATTCTCTCGATTCAGAGTAGGTACCCTATGCACCATTGGGGAGTAAAAAACATTTTTTCTTATATCCATGATTAAAATAATACATATATTTGTTAAAAATATCATAATAAAAATAAATATTTATACAAAAATAAGTATTCTAGTAGATTAGGTATGCTGAATAAAATGTAAAATAGTCGTATTTATTTATACTTTATAGATTATTGTAAAAGATTTTCATGTACGTGTCATTTTTGTATAATAAGTGTAGAGTTTAATTTATTTATGTACAAATTAATCGATAGTTTCGACTTTTATTGTAGAAATCCAGAAAAACTATTTGCTTGTAGAAAGTTTTTCGACATTAGCTCGTGATTATTTCTAAACCGAATGTACTTGTAAAAAAAATAATAATAAAATGTGCAATTCAAATAAAATTACCCGATTTTTATTTTTGTCACAATATTTAACCCTTGTCCGCCTCCGTAGTGTAATGGTCAGCACGCTCGGCTACCGTTCTGGAGGTCCCGGGTTCGATTCCCAAGGGGGGTAAAATAAATATTAGTGATTTTTTCACTGTCATGTTTATTCAATATTACCCTGGACTGGTACCTGAAGCGGAGGGCTGATCACCTTTCCTTCATGTGTAAACGATCAAGATAACACTGCGTTTATATGACGCAGTGCCCTATGCACCATTGGGGTGCGGATAAGGGTTTTATTTTTTTAGAATTTTTATTTAACCCTTACCAATCCCATGACAAGCATGACTCAACATCATACGCCAAAGCCAATGTCGAGTTTGCCTCAACTTTACGTGGCGCAATTTCGAAATATATTTTAAGACTACTGTGTGGTCAAATGGATATACGATGTGATGTGATGGGGCACGTAAACAATGATGCAGTCATCTCAGGATGCCTGAAATATTATCTATGGACAAACCCCATATATGGAAGATCTGTATCAAAATTAAATATATAAAACTTGCGTGCCACCCATAATGGCACATGGGATCGAATGCAGAGCGGACACCGCAGTAACAAAAAACGCGTAACTAAGAGTAACAGAAATGATGATTCTAAGGATCATATCTGGCAAGAGTCTACGAGATAGAATAACGAACACCAGGATAAGAGAAATATGCGAGATCCAAGATGTCGTTAGGTGGAGAAGGCAACTAGAAAGCTCTTAAAGAGAGAATTGTATACGCATCCCATCCAGATTTCTCCACATTGCACTGGACGGCAAACCTCAAGTTAGACGACTCCCGGACAGTCCACATAAGATAGATTGACAGCTGGGATTTGACATCGTAGAAGCCTAATCGTTCTTAAAAATAGGCCACAAGGTCTACACCAAGAAGAGCAAGATGAAGAATTTTGAAAAAAAAAATACACACGATTTAAACACGATAAACTAATATGAGACCAAAACTTCATAGGAATTAACTATAGAGAATTAAAACAGTACATATAAGGCACCAGCTCAAGGGAGTTTTATTTTTAATTATCTCATTTACTGGGTGTACTTTGCAGACTATATCCACCCTGCTGTGGCTCTAATAGTCTAATTTATTAAACATTTTTACATCTCAACATGGATGATAATGAATAAGGGAGTATTGCTTATGACCTTTCGTAGGCTGGTTTTCATGATCGACAACCACAATACTCAAATTTTTGGAAGTCATGCATGTATCATAAATCTTATGTTTGAGTTCACGGTAGCCATATATGGTTGGTTTGAGAAAGCTTGTGTTTAAATGCATGCAAGATCCTAACCGCATTATTAAACGCACATACTGGTAGACACCTGAAAACTGACTAAAAAGTCTAATTCATTTCCTAATGAAATAAAAAAAATACGTAATAATAGGCTATTGGTTTCAAAAACCCTAATGTTTGAAATTGATTGTTTATGTAAACGATTAATACCGCTTTACCATATGTTCACCCATTAGTCAAAATTGACGCAGGTTAGTAGAGTCCTAATTGGTTTATTCGACATCACATATGGATAACGAATTTATAATGATTCAAAGCTAATGCCTTCATTTTGGGATATAATGTCTCTAATCGCAATGTTTACATTCATCGATCAGTAATGACCATTGGTTTACGTTTCATTATTCTATTTAAATTCAATACTATTATTTTAATATATCAAAGTACGTTACGTCATAAATGATAGACATATCGCCCACTCCTTTCAATAACGTCATATATAAAAAAATCGTCAATTTTCAGTTGTGCATGTTTTCGGAATGCCCAGAAAATATACTATATCACAGCAAAAGCGGCAAATTTTAAACTTAAGATATACACATATCGCTCACTCCTTTCAACAACGTCAAATATCAAAAAACTTGATTTTTCAGGAGATCGTTTTTCAAGTTTAAAAATATAATGAAATGTATTAAAAATAAATAACAAGCCATTCATTTAACTTTTTACTGTGCAACAGATCTTTTGAGGTAAAATCTTAATGTTTTTTCTCCATTCGAAAAATGTTTAGTTAAAATATAAAAAAAAAAATAAACAATACCTTTCCTTCAAAATGCAAAAACAACACTTTCTGCCTTATAGCGGGTAAATATTGAGTTAAAAATATGCCGTTTTTGCTGGGATTTTGTACATTTTGAATATTGACGATTTTTTATATATGACGTTGCTGGTCAAATAAAATTCATGTGGAAAAAATACATACTTAGTTGTTATTTTATTCTGTAAATGCAGTTCCACCAAGAAATGTCAGTACAAATCTTTTACCCATAATTGATTACTCAAATTTCGGAAGTTGTTCATGCGTATTCTTTAATTGACACCCTTTTTCACATGCGAGTTATTCGCAACATCTGTGGTTGATTTCAGTAACTTTTTTTTAATTAGCAGAAACTTTCATGAAATGTATGTAACTTGTGAAACAAATGTATGTAACATACATTTCATGAAGGTTTTTGCTAAAAGAACCCGGGACCTCCAGCATGGTTGCCAAACGCACTCAACACTACACTATGGAAGCGGACTATAATGGTTTGTAATATACGGACTTTAATGTAATGTACAAGTACTAGTTTATTATTATTATTATTATTAACCATCACCTGCGGTATTTACCATAAATTCACACAAATATTGTGGGTACTCTTCGAATAAAAGGTATTTAGGGTAGAGTGGGTAACTCAATTTATTATATAGTATAGTTTAACGTTAGATAAAGATTTTAATTGCCAATAATTGGTCGTTTCACCCTATGGTATGGTGTGGGCAGTACAGTAAAACTTCGATATAACGGACTAATTACGGCCGGATGTGTCCGTTCAAGCCGAAATTCGGTTTAATAAAATAGGTTTAAAATTAATCACAAACTTAAAAAAAAAATACACTACGGAGGCGGACATATATTTTTTTCTGAAACCATGTACTTGACGTAATTGATTTTTTTCTTAACACACCGTTTTTGCATTGAAAAAATAAGTTTTTCTTCAAAATAATGATGTGGTCTTGAAAAGAAAAGAGTTATTGAAATAGCTTAAAAAAATTAACAAATATTTCTTCTACATTTATTCTAAAAAACAAAAAATATAGGTACATACATTAATTAAAAAATCGGAACAGACGTGTGACCTTTCTCTAGGTATAAGGTGGAATGAAATCTGTGTTTGCGAATATCCCGTTACGAATATGTCCGTTACATCCGAAAATCATCAAATAGAAGTCCGTTATATCGAGGTTTTACTTTATTTACAATTTTTTTTTGTAAAATGTGCAAATACATTATTTATTAGTTTTTATTCCCCCTTTCGATACGGTGTATTTTTTTAGATTCTACTAGAATCGTGAAAATGATTGATGTCCATAACCGTTCCATTTCTAGACTTTTGATACTGCCCTAGATGAGTAATATTTCAGTCCTTAACAGGTATGTGTGAGTTTTAGCACAAAACGATTTGAAACGGAAAATTAATGGCTAAGGCCTTTCCCTTTTCGGGCATTTGGTTCATATTAAAAACAAAACGCCTTTTGGCCACCTATACTGTCGGCGACCAACTGTTAATTAGCGATTTAAGAAGAATTGTGGGTTTTGGCGTTTTACTTTAGGTAAAATATTGAAACCCACAAAATGATGAACTCCCTGTATAATGCATACACACACACATTTAGAGTGAAATCTCTCATAACGACTAATTCGCAAAACGAGCAAAAATGTGAAAAAGTTGCTTCCTTAAGTGTGAAAAAAGGACTTGCTCCTGCACTTCCCAGACTTCCATATTCTTCTTCATCTTTGATGAGATGTCAAAAAATAATATGAAAATAACTCCTGTAATTGTCAAAAGATATGTAAGATGTCAAAAAATAATAGTAAAAGTTTATATAATAAAAAATAGTTACATTAATAAAAAAAAGCCAATTACACAATTCCACAAAATATTTGTTATATTATTCTATAGAAGTTGTTTTATTTTATTAAGTTTATAAAATGTGCCACAAAGTATTCTAGAAATGCGAAAAACATTCTACTACTACTACTACTACCATCACGCCGTTTCCCCGCAGGGGTAGGCAGGGAGGATGGAACGCCACACTCTTCTGTCCTGACATACACTCCTCGCCTCCTTCACATCCATACATCTAGTCATACATGCCCTCCTCATTTTAGGTTCTGATTGATCTGATCGTGCCAAGTCTTTTTCGGTCGTCCACGTTCTGTTTTCCCTCTCACATTCGCCACATATATTTTCTTAGTCATTCTCTCGCTATCCATTCGCTCCACATGTCCATACCACCGGAAAGAACTCTAAACATTCTAGAAATTGTAAAATTGTATCGATTAAGAAATGTTTACATGTTGTTATCATACAGGAAGACGTGATATGATGTATATCGCAGCTTCTGTTCTCGTTTTGTAAACGCTTGAACTAATTTATTTCCTATCATTCTGTGCGTTATACATCCGGTAATACACTCGTAAAACTCCGGCAAAGTTTCCCAAAGATGTTCCGATTTCATAACATTTATTCCACACGTTCATACAATTTGGACCGCGGCTGTTTCTCGTCGGATACGTTTGATAAATCATCTTGGATGTTCCGAGAATCTTCTTTGATTGTGAATCGTGTAAAACTTGTATCTTCGGATCCATAAATGTGATATAATGCACACTTACTCTTTTGAGTGTGTCCAAATACTTGTTCACAAAATCTGGATTATCTCCAATTACAGGAGTTATTATCATACTATTTTTGTTGACATCTCATCTAAGATGAAGAAGAATATGGAAGTCTGGGCATTTACGGGGCTGACGACCATCATAGGCTAGTTGAGGTGATCACTTTACACACGCGTAACATTCACCAATTCAGCCCATTATTGACAACCACACTACTCAAATTCTTGGAAGTTCTATATATATGAACCAATTTAGAAACCTTGTTCTTGAATCACTAGAACTTCACTAGAGACAACTATTGGTCAGATGTAAAGAAGCTTTTTACTAAGCAGAAACTCTTATATTAGTATGTGAAGTCCGAACCCTGGATTATAATCACATCCATGAGAAACGCCAGCAAATACCATTTTCATTTTTATTATTAAGCTTATAATTTGACCAGATAATTTATTTACAATATTTTGAGTGTGTCCAAATACTTGTTCACAAAATCTGGATTATCTCACCAAAAGATGTCTCTAGTGAAGTTCTAGTGATTCAAGAACAAGGTTTCTAAATTGGTTCATATATATAGAACTTCCAAGAATTTGAGTAGTGTGGTTATCAACAATGGGTAGAATTGGTAAATGTTACACGTGTGTAAAGTGATCACTTAAACCAGCTTATGACGGTCGTCAGCCCCGTAAATGCCCAGACTTCCATAATCTTCTTCATATTTGATGAGATGTCAAAAAAAAAACATTCTACTTGCATCTACTAAATGAGATATAATATACTTACCATGTGTTTCGGCCAAAATTTGTGTATTATACAGAATAATTATGTATTAAAAATAGTATTAATAAATGTACGCGAGAAGAACAAAGAGACGCAGTTCAGTAAGTTTTAAATGTTACAAATACTGTCCCCACCCCATGCAACGCCTTTAAAGTAGTATTTAAGGGGTGGCGGACAAATATTTGGGTGCTCAGATTAAATAATATTCGAAACGTGTATACGCCGCGCTCGCTCTGTTTTTATATTGGTGTCTCTTTGTTCTTCTCGCCCCTTGTGATTTGTAATTTTCGATGTATTGGTGTAATTTAGTTATTTTCACACTAACAACTTTGTAATTTTTAATAAATAAATGATTGTCTTCATTTGCGCGTTCCCGTCTTCCCAATGAAAAGTGTTCCGGTACCGTTAGCAGTAACAAATTGGTCCTTCGAGCCGGATCTGGAACACTATGGAAGCCAATCGAACTACTTCAGTGACCACCAGCATATGTTGGAGTACGTGGTCCATGAAGGCGCGAATGGAGTATTCTGCGGGTAAAGTGAGGATAGCGAGGCAGAGAGCAAGACTCGCAAAGGAAAGGGCGGATGCTGACAAGTCGCAACTACCGTCAGAAAAGGCGCGACTGGCGGCAGAAGAAAAGGCATTGGAAGCGGAAGAACTTCACTGTCAACTTTTGATGAAAGTGTCATCAAAAACATCTGAACGATCCACCCTGCATCAAATTTCACAACGGGCGGATCAGTGCAGCAAAGGTCAGTCCCCGCCGCAGTCTGTGCAACCTTCGCCGCTGACATCTGTGAACCATTTACTGCTGCCGTCTGAGTACCCGCTGCTGCCAGCGAATGGGCAGCAACTTGTGGCGCCAACATTGGAGCGGGAACTTGTCCCGCTGCCTTCGCCGCCGCTAGGGCGGCAACCTGTGCTGTCACCGAGTGGACAGCAACTTGTGGTGCCACCAATGGAGCGGGAACCTGTCCCGCTGCCTTCGCCTCCGCTAGGGCGGCAACCTGTGCTGTCTGAATACTATGTGCTACCAGCAAGTGGGCAGCAACCTGTGCCGCCTGATCTGGGGCGGAAATTTATAATGCCGCCCTCCTGGCCGCAACCTGTATTGCCGTCCTTGGGACCGCAATGTGTTAAGCTGAACTCGGGGCCGCATTTTGTAATGCCGCCCTCGAGGAAGAAATGTGTAATGCCGTCATCTGGGCCGCAAAGTGTAATGCCCCCATCGGGGGCGCAATGTGTAATTCAGCCCTCGGGGGAGCAATGTTTACTGCCGCCCTCGGGGGAGCAATGTGTAATGCCGCCCGCATGGCCGCAACCTGTATTGCCGTCCTTGGGACCGCAATGTGTTAAGCTGACCTCGGGGCCGCATTTTGTAATGCCGCCCTCGAGGAAGAAATGTGTAATGCCGTCATCTGGGCCGCAAAGTGTAATGCCCCCATCGGGGGCGCAATGTGTAATTCAGCCCTCGGGGGAGCAATGTTTAATGCCGCCCTCGGGGGAGCAATGTGTAATGCCGCCCGCATGGCCGCAACCTGTATTGCCGTCCTTGGGGCCGCAATGTGTTAAGCTGACCTCGGGGCCGCATTTTGTAATGCCGCCCTCGGGGGAGCAATGTGTAGTGCCGTCATCGGGGCCGCAAAGTGTAATGCCCCCATCGGGGGCGCAATGTGTAATTCAGCCCTCGGGGGAGCAATGTTTAATGCCGCCCTCGGGGGAGCAATGTGTAATGCCGCCACCGCTTGGGCGGAAATTTATAATGCCGCCCTCCTGGCCGCAACCTGTATTGCCGTCCTTGGGACCGCAATGTGTAATGCCGACCTCGGAGCCGCATTTTGTAATGCCGCCCTCGGGGGATAAATGTGTAAGGCCGCCCATGGAGCCGCAACCTTTGCTGCCACTGAATGGGCAGAAAAATGTGCCGCCGCCTTCGCCTCCGTTTGGGGAGGAAACTGTGCCGCCACCGCTGGGGCGGAGATTTATAATGCCGCCGATGGAGCGACAAGCTGTGCCGCTGCCGTCATCCGGGCAGCCACTAGAAGCGCTGACCGTGTTTACTATTGTAAAATTTGATCGACTATGTAAAGTCACTTTAGTAATGTTGCATTTCTTAATCGGTATAAAATTTGTTTTAAAATCATATTATAGAATTACAAAACTGTGCGAAATATAGATGACTGTAAATGATATCGATTAGTTACTCAGCGCGCCATTAACCTCATTGAAATATGGGAAAGGATACTTAAGTAGGTAAAAATTCCACTCGGCAAAGTATTATACCAATAAATACCTTCATAAATTTCCTTAAAGTAAAAGCAAAGTTTTTTTTTTTTTTTTTTGTTATCCTGAACTGTATTTCAATAATATTTTAAAATAATATAGAGATAAGAAAAAAGGTCTAAATTTAAGAGTGTGATGACGATTTATGTTGACTTAAAACAAATAACAGATCCCTTAAAGCAAGGGTGGCCAACTCGCGGCCCGCGGTCATGTAAGACGAATGTATTTTTTGTATGATCGGGTTCATCGGAATGTATTTTAAATCGTGTTTGGGTTATCAAGACCAATCAAGTTTTTGTAATTACATAAAATGCATATATGTAACGGTGAAACGAAACTCAAATCTCGCACTGAGTAGTCATTAATAAAATTGGTTTTGTCTAAAAATAGAATTGGTAATATTGTTTGATTATGTGTCTTTATTAATAATTTTGATTGGTAAAATTGATAACAATGTTTATACTTTACACATATTTTTTGTTGGTTCAATGTGTACTTTCATTTCACATCTGGCCATCAACTTGGGTTGACGAGGCCTGCATTTAGTCAAAAAGGGCGAAATGGGTTTCGTTTGTTATTCTATGAATCGGGGAGATAACGTGTCATGTGACACGTGGCGCGTCAAATAACACTGGACCTATAATTCAAGTGAAGTATGTTTTCTTTAGCCCTAAAAAGGGCGACGTCAGCCATGAAACGTCAGAATTGGCGACGAAATTTAAAACGTCTCGATATATCCATCAGTATTAGTATAATTTATGACTTTTGTTTATCCACATATTTAGCTCTAGAAACAAGTATTCGGAGAAAAGAGCCTCCCTGAAGTTGATTTATCGTGTATACGGACCCTTATTTGTGAAGGAAGGCATTATTTAAAAATTTTGTTAATGATAATGTGATTTCTATTTTTTGTGTTATCTGTCACCTACATATTTTGAAATGTTTATTGATAACACTCGAGTGAATTTCAGTAAGGGAACCGTATGGTGAAACCGATTGGTTTCACGGAGGGGAGTGTTTCGGCCAAAATTTGTGTATTATACAGAATAATTATGTATTAAAAATAGTATTAATAAATGTACGCGAGAAGAACAAAGAGACGCAGTTCAGTAAGTTTTAAATGTTACAAATACTGTCCCCACCCCATGCAACGCCTTTAAAGTAGTATTTAAGGGGTGGCGGACAAATATTTGGGTGCTCAGATTAAATAATATTCGAAACGTGTATACGCCGCGCTCGCTCTGTTTTTATATTGGTGTCTCTTTGTTCTTCTCGCCCCTTGTGATTTGTAATTTTCGATGTATTGGTGTAATTTAGTTATTTTCACACTAACAACTTTGTAATTTTTAATAAATAAATGATTGTCTTCATTTGCGCGTTCCCGTCTTCCCAATGAAAAGTGTTCCGGTACCGTTAGCAGTAACACCATGTATGTATGTATGTACCTGTGAGTGTAGGGTAATTGATGGTAATTAAATTAGGGTATGTGTTGGTAAAGGTGGTAATATGGAAGCAGTACTATAATGTTCGGATTTTTGATATTTTTGATGATAACTGCTTAACTTTCAAGTAACTTTGAAATCTAGTTACTTAACATGGCCCTACTAAGAGTTCAACTTTATATGTTTCAAAACCTTTACTTGTATGTGGATTTACTTTTTATGTTTCATTCCCAGTTATAAAAAAATATATTGATGGAATTTCAATATTATTTTTACTTAAAATAATTACATTATAAAATAAAATAAATAAAATCTACTTTTGCTATTTTTTAAATTTCTTTAACATGATTTCCTTGGATTTTCACGTATTGAGAGCACATTTCAATAATGTATTTTCACACGTTGATGAGAACCTCTATAGTTCTCGAAACTAGTCGCGTTAATATCAATTAATAACTTAATAAAATTAAAACAATTTTGTTTTAACCACTTTTTTTTCCACAAGAACCTTGTCATCCTCAGGGTTTATGTACTAATTCTAAAACATTGAAATACGCATAGTTAGGTTGTAATTAATAACCCTCCCCTTACGATACCTAAAACTTCCACACACTCCGTACACCATATGAAAATATGATTTAAAGATTCCTAAATGTTGCTTTATTGAGCATTGCGCAGCGAATACGTCAACTCCAGATGAAAACTTGTGAGCTACAAATGGAATCATCCTAAAACAGTATGAAGCCGCGCGCGCATACGTAAAGTGCAGCACACACCGTGCAGAATTTTTTCTAGGAATAGAAATTTGAAAAATATCAAAAATAGGACTGTTACTTAATTCAATTGATGATAAAATGTGCCACAAAATATCTGAGAAAAACATTCAAGAAATTAAATAATAAGCTCAAAACAGGTCTTAAATAAGCATTATATTTTAAAATCAAAGCTTTCACTTCTGTCTCTAAAAGTTTCGTATACGAATCTCCGGAGTATGACGCGGTAGCGGGGTCAGAAAGATTAATTAAGCTATATTAATACTCCCGATTAAAAGCTTTTGATATCGGATATATTGAATTACTCGTCCGATGATCGTTTAATACGAGAACACGGATTCCGGTGATTACTCCAATAAATTATTTTTACAGCCGCATCTAACGCGGTGCGGCTTTTCAAAGGCCCCCTAGACCCATGAATGTCATACTATCCTCCTAACAAATTATTTTTACAAATAGTTTCACATCAAACGAAACAGTACAGATGAATAATTATGTAGGCGGCAGTGGCAACAAGCTCGGAAATACCCATAAATCTTACAACGGAACAGTACAACTCTGATTTTTGAGATCTTTTCATATTTTTTAATCATAATAAAGTTCTATATGTCCAAACCATCTCAACACACCTTTCTTAATTGTATCGATAATGCTTATCTCAGCTTTGCATTCCTTCCTTATTTCACTATTCGCACATCTATCATACATCGTTTTGTCGCACATTCTGAACGAATGAGTGAGGAAAGAACGGTAAAACAAATTTATGAGGCGAATGTTAGAGAGAAAAGAAGCAGAGGAAGACCGAGAAAAACGTGGCACGATCAGGTATGCCAAATACTTGAAAGTGGTCAGGTTAGGAGTCGTAACAATCGGCGGGTATGTATGAGGAGATGCATGAACGTGGAAGAATGTTTGCAAGGTCAGAGTGGTGTGGCGCTCTATTCTCTCTGCCTACCCCTGCGGGGAAGCGGCGTGTTGGTTAGTTAGTTAGTTTTTAATAAAGTTTAATAATAATAAAGTAAACGCCATGTATAAATGTGTACTTACAATATGTATACAGATATTTTACTTTATCTTGTTTTATTTGGTCGAGAATTGTACGGCGGGTATGTATGAGGAGATGCATGAACGTGGAGGAGGCGAAGAATGTTTGCAAAGACAGAGTAGTGTGGCGTTCTATTCTCTCTGCCTACCCCTGCGGGGAAGCGGCGTGATGGTTAGTTAGTTAGTTTAGAGTTTTACGAGCTTTACATTAAAAAAGTATATAACAAAAAATAGCTATATTTACAATAATTAACATTACACTACATCATCAAAAATAGTTACATTTATAAAAATAAAGCCAATTAAACAATTCCACATTTATGAACATCACATTACATTTTTTTTTGTAAAAATAGAGTAAATAAGCTTATAAAAATCATAAATAACGGTTTCCCAACATACGATTTTTTATGCATATTGCTTCAGATTTTTATTTTTTTGATGTATAATGTTTCGAAATTAGATCATATACTTAGAACTTAGAATTCGAGTTGTGTGGTTGTCAATCATGGGTAGAATTTTACACGAGTGATCACTTGAATCAACCTATGACGGTCGTAGGCCCCGTAAATTCCCAGACTTCTGTATTCTACTACGTCGATGTTAAGATGTCAAAAAAATGACAAGAAATTATAGTAATATAAATAGTAAGTTTACTCACGGTTAGGTAAAGGCGATTAAACATATAAAAGTGAAGCCTAATTACAGCCATGATAAGCGGTGTTGCATAAGCAGTAGCTAGATCTGACAGTCACTTGGACATTAGATAATGGATGGTAGATTCAAGAAGACTGCTATCATTGATAGAAAGGGTTAATAGTAATTCATTTCCAGTTGAAAAACCTATAAAAATCATAAGGTTTAAAAACGATTACACATCAATACTTTCTTAAGTGTATAGCGGCGTTTTGCATGTTCAAAAATAGACCATTTTACTCCTTATACATTGAGTGCCTAACAAGACCCATTTGAGCAGTATCCTAGTGCTGTCTCACTTCCAGAAGGTCGTATGTGCGTGAGAAGCTCGAGGGATTTCAAACCCTACTGCGGTCAGGTGTCGGCCAACATCAAAGCGACCGGCATTACTTGAACTTTTATTATTGTATAGTATAGCGTACATGCAAAAGTCTATTAGTCAATTAAGTATTGTTAAAAATATATTATTATATACTAATAATAATTCTGGATAATTTATAGAACACCTTTTATTTATTACCATCCTTTTACGAATAGCTACGATTATACACGAACCAAATACTATTTTAGAAATTTTCTCTTGAAATATTTTGTTCTGGATTATGTTCATTTCTTCAAACCCTTATCCGCACCCCAATGGTGCATAGGGCACTGCATAATATAAACGCATTATCTTGATCGTTAACACATAAAGAAAAGGTGATCAGCCCTCCTCTTCAGGTGCCAGTCCAGGGTAGTATTGAGTAGGTATTAGAGTGAAAAAATTACGTACATTCATTTTGACACCCCTCAGAATAGAACCCGAGACCTGCAGAACGATAGCCGAGCGTGCTGACTATTACACTACGGACGCAATACCTACTTAGGAGTTATTTTTACACTTTTGGCATCTCAACATAGATGAAGAAGAATATAGATGTCAGGGTATTTACAGGGAATATGACGTGTCATAAGATGGTTATGTGATCACTTTATAAACTTGCAACATTCACCATTCAACCAAATGATTGATAATCGCACTACTCAATTTTTTAAATTACCTAACGTCCAAATAACTGAAATCTAGCTACGGCTTATGCAGCACCGCTTATCATGACCCTACTTAGGCTCAACTATATGAGTTTTATAGCCTATACCTTCTCGTGAATGGATCTACTCTGTATGTTTAAATTTACTCTAATTTCATGTGATTCATAAATGAAAATGGTCATTACTCAAATTTTCGGAACTCCTAGATATATTGATCAATCTCATGACACAATACATATGAGTTTTAACAGCCATCTATGTATGTTGGATTTAGGAAAGCTTTTATTATTTACTTATTTTTTTATTTATTTTTTTAAAATATATTACATACACAAGTCATATATATATAATATTCCTCATGGGAGATGGGACTAAAAATCACAAAAAATATTTTTTTAAATAATCAAAAGTAATACATGGCAAAATATAAAAACAATAAATAGGTAGGTATAATAAATAGGCATAAGAAGCATATTTAAAATAAATAAATGAGAAAAACGTATGGAAAGAAGCATATTTATAACAAACAAATGAGAAAATATACAAAATGAGAAAATATAACAAATGAGAAAATATAACAAATTAGAAAATATAAAAAAAAGTAAGGTAAAAACAAAATAAGAAAATATGACTTAACACTACATGTACCAATGGCTCGTCGAATGGTTTGCCTCGAAAAAGATTTTTTTTTTTGGAATGGTATCCATGATTTGCCGCAAAGATAGGCAAAATGCATAGAATCCGATGGCCAAAACTTTGAATAAAAAAAATTGATATTCCCTAGAGAATTAAGCGTTTTCTTTATTTAAAAAACCGGCAAACTTCAACTAACACCCCTGGTATACCTTTCCAAAAAGTATTTTTTCAGATTATTTATTTTGGATCTCCGAATGGACTAAGCATGAATTAAGCAGAGACTCCTTTATTTGTATGCAAGATCTGAACCCTGAATTATATTGACATACTGAAAACCGTCTGAAAACATGAATTTCAATTTTTTATGTAGCTTTAAAATAGCATTTTTGCCCAGTTTCCCTTCTGGGAATCGAACCCAGGATTTCCAGCGTGGTAGCCAAATGAGCTACACACCACACTATGAATACATCAAAACAGATTTACATTTTTTTTCTACTACTACTACTACCATTACGCCGTTTCCCCGCAGGGGATGGAACGCCACACTCTTCTGTCCTGACATACACTCCTCGCCTCCTTCACATCCATACATCTAGTCATACATGCCCTCCGATTACGCAGACTTTTGACACCGCCAGATTTTAGGTTCTGATTGATTTGATCGTGCCAAGTCTTTTTCGGTCGTCCACGTTCTGTTTTCCCTCTCACATTCGCCACATATATTTTCTTAGTCATTCTCTCGTTATCCATTCGCTCCACATGTCCATACCACCGCAAAGAACTCTTCCTAATCTTTTCAATTATTCCTCGTTCAGCCTTACATTCCTTTCTTATATCGTCGTTTTTGATTCTGTCATACAATGATTTTCCAAACATTCGTCTGAGGGAGCGCATTTCAACAGCGTTCACTCTGCTTTCATCCTTCCTTTGCCAGTTCCATGTTTCGCTTCCATACATTAGTGTAAATGTGGTTTTTCCTTATTTTAAATTTAAAATGAAATATTTCAACCGAATTCCGACATCTCTCTAATCTCGTTATTTTTTGTATCGTTTGAAGATAAAAACTGACCCTCCACAGCGATAATGAGACCATACCGAATGTTTTAAAGGAAGTATTTTGTATTGTATGGAAGAAATTTTTATTTCTTAATACATATTTTTTATGACCAAAGACGGGTTAAGCGGAATAAATTATCGTATTAAATAAAAATCTATCAGCGGAAGCTAAACTGGCAGTACACAATGGAGTTCTGGTTCCAACCCTTATGTATGGAAGCGAAGCATGGAGTTGGCAAAAGAAGGATGAAAGCAGACTGAATGCAGTCGAAATGCGATCCCTCAGACGAATGTGTGGCAAAACGATGTTTGATAGATGTTCGAATGATGAAATAAGGAAAGAATGTAAGGCTGAGATAAGCACTATCGATAAAATTAAGAAAGGTGTATTGAGATGGTTTGGACATGTGGAGCGTATGAGTGAAGAAAGAACGGTTAAACAAATTTATGGAGCGAATGTAGTTGGAAAAAGAAGCAGAGGACGACCGAGGAAAACTTGGTACAATCGGGTATGTCAAATACTTGAAAGCGGCCGGGTCAGGAGTCGTAATAATCGTCGGGTATGTATGAGGAGATGCATGAATGTAGAAGAGGCAAAGAATGTTTGCAATGACAGAGTGGTGTGGCGTTCGATTCTCTCTGCCTACCCCTGCGGGGAAGCGGCGTGATGGTTAGTTAGTTAGTTAGTTAAATAAAATTTCAAGGATTGTAATGCTCTATGCATTATAACACCTCATATCGTCTAGCTACCAAATTCGTATGTCATTTTTTCTATAATTTTTTGATATATTAACGTAGATGAAGTAAAATATGGAAATTTGTGCATTTACGGGGCTTGTGACCGTTATGTCATTCACTCCTTTCAAGAACGTCATAAATCAAAAATCGACATTTTTCAGTTGTGCATGTTTTCGGAATGCCCAGAAAATGTACTATATCCCAGCAAAAGCGGCATATTTTTAGCTTAATATTTACTCGCTACAGGGCAGAAAGTGTTGTTTTTGCATTTTGTAGAAAATGTTTTGTTTGGTTATTTTTTTGAATATTCTAAATATTTTTCAAATGGAGAAAAAACATTCAGGTTTTACCCAAAAAGATCAAAGTATGTTACGTCATAAATGATATACATATCGCTCACTCCTTTCAACAACGTCAAATATAAAAAATCGTATTTTTTCATGTTTTCGGAATGCCCATAAAATGTACTATATCCCAGCAAAAGCGGCATATTTTTAACTTAATATTTTCCCGCTACAGGGCAGAAAGTGTTGTTTTTGCATTTTGAAGAAAAGGTATTGTTTAATTATTTTTTTAAATATACTTAATATTTTTCAAATGGAAAAAAAACCTTCAGGTTTTACCTAAAAAGATCTGTTGCACAGTAAAAAGTTCAATAAGTGGCTTGATATTTATTTTTAATAAATTGTATTGTATTTTTGAACTTTAAAAACGATCTCCTGAAAAAAACAAGTTTTTTGATTTATGACGTTGTTGAAAGGAGTGAGCGATATGCTAGTTTGAGTGATCACTTTACACACGTTTAACATTCACAAATTCTACCCATGATTGACAACCACACAAATACTCAAATTCATGTAACTACTATTTCTTTATTTATTTTTTTATTGGAAATCCAACAGAATATTTACAAAATATAATAAAATAAGTAATTATTAATAAAATTCTTATAACAGGTTTTCACATAAAAGTTATCTAAAAAAACTTTCATGTACATAAGCATAACTATATAATATTATACATTATACAAACATACATTTCTTTTTCAAATAATTAAATAGTCGAAAAGACTTCAAAAATATTTATCTTAAACGTTTTAAAATAAACATTTTTGATGTTTATTTTACTAAGCATTACATCGCAGGTCCGATTTAAAAATTAATTTTGGTAGGACTTGGTATGCATTTTAGGGATTCTGTACGCATCAATTTCAATCTCACGCATTACAGCTAATAAAAATTATCCTGGATTATCTCCAATTATAGGAGTTATTTTCATATTATCTTTTGACATCTCATCAAAGATGAAGAAGAATATGGAAGTCTGGGCATTTACGGGGCTGACGACCGTCATATCCTGGTTTAAGTGATCACTTTACGCACGTGTAACATTCACCAATTCTACCCATTATTGACAACCACACTACTCAAATTCTTGGAAGTTTTATATATATGAACCAATTTAGAAACCTTGTTCTTGAATCACTATTACTTCACTAGAGACATCTATTGGTGAGATGTAAAGAATGTAAAGATGTACTATGACGGTCGTCAGCCCCGTAAATGCCCAGACTTCCATATTCTTCTTCATCTTTGATGGGATGTCAAAAGATAATATGAAAATAACTCCTATAATTGGAGATAATCCAGATTTCGTGAACAAGTATTTGGACACTCTCAAAATGTTGTAAAAATTATCCTAGTTAGTGAAAACACTCAATTAGTGCTAGTTAAGTCTGAATAAATCTTTAAAAATTAGTATCATATTTTTAATTGAAGGAGATTCCGAGTGGCTATGTAAAAAAGGAAAGTGTTTATTTTTTTGTGTTCTGGGAACAATTGTCGGGCTGTCATATTAGGCGTAATGTGGCACTGGATGGGAGCCGAGCCGGTCCAGGGCTGTTCCGAGATGTTTTTTCTTTTAATTAGACAGCCATTTAGGCATCTAAGGCAGACTGCCGACAATGGACGAGAGACGCCGAACAGACTACAGTGTGACCGCAAAAACACGTCCTAAAATACAACTTAATAACAATTTGGTAATAAGGGAAGTTTCTTGGTTCAGTTTGGTTAGAAGTTTAAGAAACTCACTCAAAAGTCTGGAGATAAAAAATGAGTTTCTTTTTCTTGGATCTCAAATGAGCGAATCAGCAATGAAGGAACTTGCGAAGGAGAGATCAGATATCGTATTGCCATCGCTAAAAGTGCCACATCTAAGCTAAACAAAATCTAGAAAGACCGGGGTGTGAGTAACAGTACCGTGATAAAGCTTGTCAGAAGTTTTATTTTTCTCTATGCTTATGAAATATGGACTTTAGAAGCAGCTAAAAGAAGTAAAATTGACACATTTGAAATTAATCAGGAGTTCCACTTGGATGGCTTGACTCTGGCTACTGTCTGTACACGATGGATTCTTCAGTTCTTTGAAAACGTTGCGCGTGGCAATGAGGATACCCTGGAACGACTGGTTATAATTGGTAGCCGAGATGGAAAGAGAGGGAGTCGGAGATCCTTCCACACAATGGACCGATTAAGTTAAGACAGCAGCAGGCACCTCGCTGGTTGGAGCGCTACGTGCAGCGCAGTCAAGGGATAACTGGTCACAATCCTCATAACTGAGGGTTGTGACCCTTGTGGAAGCAATACTCTTTGCTTCCACAAGGGTCACAACCTTCAGTTGTGAGGAGTAAGAGGGAAATGAAGAATAATGGAAGCTTCATCTGATAATGAGCCAACCAATCATGACTGCTGCCATTAAGGACATCCTGGTCAAATGGGGAGGGGTTCAGGAGTTTTCCAACACTCACTATCCAAACTCAGCTGAGACTTGTTGGCCTGTTCAACGGTTGATCAACGATCTCTACAATGACACCCTTGCCCGTTATTTCTGGTAAGAGTCGAAGAAGAGGGAGCAACAGACAACCTTGGAAAGTTTTTATAAAATTAATTAACTTTGTTTTCACCACTTTTTTTATCAATACAATTTAACATACCGGTTTCGACAATACCTTGTTTAATGTTTTGGATTTAAAATAAACCCTGATGAAGACAAGGTATTGTCGAAACCGGTAGGTTAAATTGTCTCAAAAAAAAAGTGGTGAAAACAAAGTTTATTAATTTTATAAAGATATTACAAAATGTGCCACAAAGTATCTGCGGAAAACATTCAAGAAACCTTGGAAAGGTTTGTCTTATTATCAAAATATTATTTTTAGGTAAGTGAAAAAGTGAAAACATATTGTGAACGCACTGTACTCGTCTCCCGTGATTCTCCTAATAGGTTAATATGTCCGCATATCTTAATATCTTGAGTATCAGACACATCGGTATCATTACCCCATTTTATGCGATCCGATAATACAAATTAGCATTTATTTATTCTCAAATACGATTTCTATGACATTACAAAAAATCGTATTACAGAAATTCGAGATAACATAATTTCAACGTGTCAAAAGAATATTAAAATAAAAAAATTATGTACTCTATCTTCGTTATTAAAATTTATTATTTAAATGCATTATAATAAAATATAAACTCACTGAATTAAGACAGGCGCCGTGGCGAAGTTGATTATATACTCGACTGTGAAACTGGCGTCGGTGATTTGAATCCCGCTAATTGTAAAATGAATCCAAAAAATATTTATTTTCAATTGGTCTGGGTGACATTTTATCTTTTGATACAGGGCTTGAAAATGATGCGTCAAACGCATCGAAACACGAGTCACTATAGATTTTAAGAAATAATTGTATGTATTTTCCCTGTAAATTTTAAATAAAATAAAAAAACAGTAAACAATTAAAACTTCTTTATTTCTTATTCATACCTAATTATGCATGGACACAGCAATGGATATGCGAATGTTATCTTGATTGTTAAATAAAATGAAGGCGATCAGCCCTGCGCTTTAGGTACCAGTTTAGGGTTTTACAGTGAAAAATAAGTTTTAGATATCTGTATATGTATATATATACATATAAATATATGTATATATATATACATATAAATATATATATATATATATATATATATATATATATATATATATATATATATATGTATAAATATATATATATATAAATATATATATATATATATATATATATATATATATATATATATATATATATATATATATATATATATATATATATATATATATATATATATATATATATATATATATATATATATATATATTTATATGTATATATATTTATATATATATATATATATATATATATATATATATATATATATATATATATATATATATATATATATATATATATATATATATATATATAATAATATAATATATATATACATATATATAAATATATATAATATATATATATATATATATATATATATATATATATATATATATATATATATATATATATATATATATATATATATATATATATATATATATATATATATATATTTATATATATATATATATATATATATATATATATATATATATATATATATATATATATATATATATATATATATATATATATATATATATATATATATATATATATATATATATATATATATATATATATATATATATATATATATATATATATATATATATATATATATATATATATATATATATATATATATATATATATATATATATATATATATATATATATATATATATATATATATATATATATATATATATATATATATATATATATATATATATGTTGACCCTTTTCCCTCGGAAATCGAATCCGGGACTTTCAGCACGGTAGCCATATACACAAACCATCGAAGGCGTTAAACCTTTGCGTATAATTCATTATTTAAAAAAAACCTTATTTTAATTTTTTTTTAAAGTTGAACAATCTAAATAACTAAAAAACTAACTAACCATCACGCCGCTTCCTACAGGCAAAGAGAACAGAAGGCCACGCCACTCTATCTTTGGAAGCATTCATCGCCTTTTTCACATTTATGCATCTCCTCACACATACCCGTCAATCATTCCGACTCCTTATCTGACCGCTTTCAAGTATTTGAAATACCTACTAAGAGTTTTTAATCACTTTTCAATCGATGTATGATAATGTGCGAATAGTGAAATAAGGAAGGAATGCAAAGCTGAGATAGGCATAATCGATAAAATTAAGAAAGGTGTGTTGAGATGATTTGGACATGTAGAACGAATGAGTGGTCAGGTTAGGAGTCGCAACAATCGGCGGGTATGTATGAGGAGATGCATGAACGTGGAAGACAGAGTGGTGTGGCGTTCTATTCTCTCTGCCTACCCCTGCGGAGAAGCGGCGTGATGGTTAGTTAGTTAGTTTTTTTTAATCACTTTTTTCGGTTTGTACCTACTATATAATGAAAAGAATAAAACTATTTTTTTTGTTAATTATGCGTATATTTTAAAATCTACAATATGCGAGAAAATCAGAAGTGAAAAACTATTTTGAGGGAATGATTTTTTTAAAAATCTTACCACTGTGCCCCGGAGCCGAGATATAATCTCAAATAAGGGTGTGAAGAATCTGTGATCAGGACAACATAACAGGTCGACAAGTAACCCCGAGCAACTAGTTAGGATGATTGCTGGGAATGTGCTGAGAACCACACATTACAGTCCCCAACACGGGTGCATGGTGCCAACATCTGGGGTAACAGATACCACCAATTGTGATACAATGTATTTGGTAAGAATAGGCTTCCTGTAACAACTAGTAATGTACTGAGAACTACACATATTTTCAGCTTTCAGAGACAACAGCTAGAGGCACGTTACAGGAGCCTGGGTGAGGACCTCTCCGACATCGGATCCGTGATAGTCCATAAGGAAATCTTACAAGAGGTGGTATCATACATGATAAAAATAGTGAAAGACATTGGTAGCATAAACCAAGCTAGGACAGAAGATGCCGAACCCTCTTCTAGTGGAACGGAAGGTCTGTTGACAATTGTCAACAGTCCGGCTTCTCCTGAGGAGTTTTATGTCGTTTCCTGCCAGCAATGAGCAAATACAGAGAAGTTCCTGAGCTGCCCACACTAGATTATCCCCCTGTTCTTAACGTAAATTTATTAGAAAATCATAGTAGTTGTCTTCGCATTACGGAGATACTGAGTATGTACAGAGAATTTAATTGTAAAACTCATTTTGACGCATATTATTTAACAAACATGCTTCAGTATTTCTTAGAGTGTCCCTTAGAGACAAAACCACAACAAAAAATATGAAAACCAGGATATAAAGGTAGAAGAAAGGCAATTGATGCTTGAAGATGATTAAAGATGGTATAGGGTACATAGGACGTAGAGAACCATGTATTGCCATAGATCTTCCTCGAAAGACATCTAGAGGAAAGCCAAATCATGAATGCTGCAGAAAGATAACATGATTCGAAGGCATGACCTAGGTGTCGTTGCTCAAGACAGATGGACCTACAACCTGAGAACTATAAGAGCTGACTCTGACAGTTTATAAAGACGATAAGTTGGAATGGAGCCAGGAAGAAGAAGACTATAGTATTTCTTAATAAACACAAAAGGAGAGTAATCTTTAATATGATAATTTAAGATCTTACTTGAGGAGACCATTGATGACAAGATTTACCGCTAGGTTCGTGCGTAGAAAAATTGTAAAGACTAATCGCGCTATTTAAGTCTTAAAATTTACCGTTTATGAAAATGCGTGATAAGTCGTGCTTTGAGTGGGCTCTTTTTTATAAAATCTGAAAAAGCGAAGCGAATTCCGCTCACCAAATTATTATTACAAGAAAGAATTTACCAACTTGCAGGTAACTTAGTATTAAGGGTCCACAAATCGTAATTTTATGGCTAAAGACTCTAAGTCAAAAACCTTATTTGGATTAATAAAGATGTAAAAAAATATTTCTCCATTTTCATTAATATTTTTGTATCTTTGCACATTTGCGATATTAGGATAAGAGAAATATGCGAGATCGAAGATGTCGTTAGGTGGGGAAGACAACGAAGAAGACAATGGTATGCGCATGTGAGGAGAACGGAACCATCCAGACTCCCCCACATTGCACTGCATGTTGGACCGAGAGGTAGACGACTCCCGGGTAGGCTACTAAAGAGATGGATTGGCAGCTGGGAGTCGACATCGCAGGAGAATAATCCCTTTTGAAAATAAGCCATAAGGCTACACCAAGAAGAAGAAGAAGAAGAAAAACAACTTTGAAGTAGGTACCTAAATATCCTAGTATGGATTTTCTAGGTGAAATTCTAAATATTTGTACTTTGAAGCATTTTTTGACAAAATCATTTTATTATTATAACCCTTATCCGCACCGAATGGTGCATAGGGCACTGCATCGAATTGACGCAGTGTTATCTTGATCATTACTTACATGAAGGCAAGGTGATCACTCTTGCGCTTCAGGAACCAGTCCAGGGTAATATTAAATAAATATTACAGTGTTAAATCACTAATAGTTATTTTCACCCCCCCTAGGAATCGAACCCGAGACCTCCAGCACGGTAGCTAAACACGCTGACCATTACACCACGGAGGCGGACAAAAAAGACAAAATCATACATGTTTTTAATTTTATTTCATTTTTTTGTTTACCTTACAATGAAATTTATAATAAAACAATATATTTGGAATAATTAAAAAATCTTTCTTACCAATTTTATGAATTTATTTTAAGCGTCTATATTCCTTATTTTATATAAACAAAATCTAAGCCGGAATTGCTGAAAAATATTGAAAATTTATACATATGTACAAAAATAAGAAAAAATGAATGAAAGGATGTTAAGAACGGCAAATAAGTTTGTAGAAATGAAAGTAAGTATAAAGGAGAAGAGATAATAAACGTCTAGAGATCAATGGGAACTTAACATCTGTGTTTCAGACATTTCCTGAAACTGATTAAAAGGCGCATCTTTCACCGGAAGAAAAATCCACTTAAAGACAGTAGTTGTATGTACTAGACACCCATTGATATTGTACTAGATTACAATTTTTAAGTATTAAAAGTTTATAAAGAAAAAAGCTTATTATTATTACACTTCTTTGATTCCTTCCCGTCTGACTCCTTTTCTTTACCCTTTCCTTCTTCGTAGGTACTAAACATTAAATTAATTAAATTCACTCAGTTTTTTCTTCGTGAAATAATTTTATTTACAGCTATGAAAACTACTGATAATGTTTATAGTATTTTTGATTATTTGGAAGATATAGATACATAACAGCTACATTTTTAAAAAAACTTCTCAAAATAAAAAAAAAACATATTACTTACATGTATAAAAACAGAACTTTAATATGAGAGAATGTGTCATTTGAAGCATAAATAAAACACCCGAAATTTGAGTTGTATGATTGTCAACCATGGGTAAAATGGTGAATGTAAAACGTGTATAAAGTGTTCACTAAACCAGCCTATGACAGACCGCAAGCCCTGTTATTCCCAGACTTCCATATTCCTCTTCATATTTGTTTAGATATTATTGGAAAAATCCTCTAAAACAATTTTTT